>NW_020712816.1:0-1004 GCF_002925995.2 Terrapene triunguis | reverse complement strand
AGACCATCCCTGATAGACATTTATCTAACCTACTCTTAAATATCTCCCAAGAAGGAGATTCCACAACCTCCCTAGGCAATTTATTCCAGTGTTTAACCACCCTGACAGTTAGGAACTCTTTCCTAATGTCCAACCTAAACCTCCCTTGCTTTAGTTTAAGCCCATTGCTTCTTGTTCTATCCTTAGAGGCTAAGGTGAACAAGTTTTCTCCCTCATCCTTATGACACCCTTTTAGATACCTGAAAACTGCTATCATGTCCCCTCTCAGTCTTCTCTTTTCCAAACTAAACAAACCCAAGTCTTTCAGCCTTCCTTCATAGGTCATGTTCTCAAGACCTTTAATCATACTTGTTGCTCTTCTCTGGACCCTCTCCAATTTCTCCACATCTGTCTTGAAATGCGGTGCCCAGAACTGGACACAGTATTCCAGTTGAGGCCTAACCAGCGCAGAGTAGAGCGGAAGAATGACTTCTTGTGTCTTGCTCACAACACACCTGTTAATGTATCCCAGAATCACATTTGCTTTTTTTGCAACAGCATCACACTGTTGACTCATATGTAGCTTGTGGTCCACTATAACCCCTAGATCCCTTTCTGCCGTACTCCTTCCTAGACAGTTTCTTCCCATTCTGTATGTGTGAAACTGATTGTTCCTTCCTAAGTGGAGCACTTTGCATTTGTCTTTGTTAAACTTCATCCTGTTTACCTCAGACCATTTCTCCAATTTATCCAGATCATTTTGAATTATGACCCTGTCCTCCAAAGCAGTTGCAATCCCTCCCAGTTTGGTATCATCTGCAAACTTAATAAGCGTACTTTCTATGCCAATATCTAAGTCGTTGATGAAGATATTGAACAGAGTCGGTCCCAAAGGAGACCCATGAGGAACCCCACTTGTTATACCTTTCCAGCAGGATTGGGAACCATTAATAACAACTCTCTGAGTACGGTTATCCGGCCAGTTATGCACCCACCTTATAGTAGCCCCATCTAAATTGTATTTG
>NW_020712815.1:0-4265 GCF_002925995.2 Terrapene triunguis | reverse complement strand
GCCTAGGAAGGAGTACTGCGGAAAGGGATCTGGGGTCACAGTGGACCACAAGCTAAATATGAGTCAACAGTGTAACACTGTTGCAAAAAAAGAGAACATCCTTCTGGGCTGTATTAGCAGGAGTGTTGTAAGCAAGACATGAGAAATAATTCTTCCACTCTACTGAGGATAGGACAAGAAGCAACGGGCTTAAATTGCAGCAAGGGAGGTTTAGGTTGGACATTAGGAGAAACTTCCTGTCTGTCAGGGTGGTTAAGCACCGGAACAAATTATCTAGGGAGGTTGTGGGTGGGGATCCCGGGAGCGGGAGAGGCGGGAGATATGAGGAGCACAGGTCGGAATGGGGATCCTGACAGTGGGAGAGGTGGGGAGTGCAGGGCAGGGTGGGGATCACCGCAGTGGGAGTGGTGGGCGATGTGGGGAGCGCAGGGCGGGGGGGGGATCCCGCAGCGGGAGAGGTGAGAGATGTGGGGAGCACAGGGTGGGGTGGGGATCCCGGCAGCGGGAGAGGTGAGAGATGTGGGGAGCGCAGGGCGGGGTGGGGATCCCAGCAGCGGGAGAGGTGGGAGATGTGGGGAGCACAGGATGGGGTGGGGATCCCGGCAGCGGGAGAGGTGGGCGATGTGGGGAGTGCAGGGCAGGGTGGGGATCCCGGCAGCGGGAGAGGAGGGAGATGTGGGGAGCGCAGGGCGGGGTGGGGATCCTGGCAGCGGGAGAGGTGGGAGATGTGGGGAGCGCAGGGCGGGGTGTGGATCCCGGCAGTGGGAGAGGTGGGAGATGTGGGGAGCGCATGGCGGGGTGGGGATCCCGGCAGCGGGAGAGGTGGGAGGTGTGGGGAGCGCAGGGCAGGGTGGGGATCCCAGCAGTGGGAGGAGGGGGTAGGCAGACAGATTCCAGTCTCTGAGAGAGCTGGTGAATTTTAGGGCAACTGGGTTTAGAGGCTGCGGGGGGAGGGAAGTGGAGGAGGGGGATAGATTTGCTTTAACTTCTGGAGGTGAAGGTTTTGGGGGAGTCGCCCACTTAGGAACCTGCCTCGGTTTCCCCACTGTCCTCCACTGAACTCTTACGTTTACTGTAATTGTTACACTGGATGGTTTGGCAGACGAAAGCGACCAGCTTCCAGTATTCCTCGAAGGAGATGCCCTTCTTGTCTGCATACTTCTTCAACAGGTCCTTCCCCGCCTCTGTGCTCTGCACTTCCTGAAATACAAGGGAGACATGGCAAAGCCCCGGTGCGGGAGGCAGCTGGCCAGTGAAGGCTGCTACTGGTAGGGGGCAGAGGGGGAGATGGCCCCTGCTGGAGGGAATCACACCTGCTACATGGGGATGTGTGTGTGTGTGTGTGTGTTGCTGAGCTACAAGCTAGAGGCAGAGGTGGATAAAGGAGGGGTGAATTAAGGGGCATCATCAGAGCTGGTGGCAGGAAAGGGGGAGCCCAGGGCTGGGCTAGCAGGGGCTGCAGGTCAGGACCGAGGGGCACCGGCAGGGCTGTGGTAGCAGGGGGTTGTGGTCGGGAGTGTGGGGCACCAACAGAGCTGGGGTGAGGGAGCCCAGGGCTGGGATAGCAGCAGGGGGCTATGGGTCAGGTTTGAGAGGCACTGGCAGAGCTGGGTGGGGGAGCCCAAGGCTGGGGCAGCAGGAGGCTGCGGGTCGGGAGTGAGGGGCACCGCCAGAGCCCCCTTTGCCATCAGTGAGCAGTTGGCAATTGCTGGTGCCTTGGGGTGCGAGTAGGGTGACCAGATGCCAAAGATGAAATATCAGGACGCCGGGGGGGGGGGGCGGAGCAAAAAAACCCCAAAAAGCCACCAGAGCCCCGCCCCCCCGCCCCCCTCTCTGCAGCCACTGGCTGGGCCCCCCAGCTCTGCAATCAGAGATGCAGCGCTCGGCTGCTCCTCTGCCCTAAAAACCAGCCTCCCTCCCGGCACGGGCTTGTCCCTCCTCCGCACACAAAGGCTGGTGCAGGAGGCAAAGTCCCGGGGGGTGGGGCCGGGAAGGCCGTAGGAGCAGGGGGCAGCAAGAACCCACCCGGGGCCGGGAGCAGGGCCGGCTTTAGGCCAATTCCACCAATTCCCCCGAATCGGGCCCCGCGCCTAAGAGGGCCCCGCGCCCAGTGACAGGGCCGCCCAGAGTGGGGGACAAGTGGCAGAGAATCCCTTCCCTGGCTTGAGGCACCTTTTTAATTTTTACTCACCCGGCGGCGCTCCGGGTCTTTGGCGGCACTTTGGTGGCGGGTCCTTCAGTGCCGCCGAAGACCCGGAGCGAGTGAAGGACCCGCCACCAAAGACTAGGAGCGCGGCCCGGTGAGTACAAGCCCCACGTGTTTTTTTTACGTGGTTTTTTTTATTCATCCCTGTCGGGGCCCCGTCGAAACTGTTCGAATCGGGCCCCGCACTTCCTAAAGCTGGCCCTGGCCGGGAGAGCCCCGCAAAGGAGGCACAGACCCCCCCTTCCCCACCCTGTAGCTGCCATAAGCTCCAGTGAACAAACCGGAGCGCTCCCCCCTTGGCGTGTGTGGGACTGCCGAGCCGAGCCGCTTCCGTCTTCCCCCGCCTCCTCCGCTCCACTCGCGGGCGGGAGGTTTCGGGTTACAGCGCCCGCACCCCGGACCCCCCACAGCCGCCGCGCCAAGAGAGAGGCGCGGACTCGGAGCAACTGCCCGACCCTCCTCCCTCCATCCCCCCGCCACACATCCCTCCTCTGCTAGCCTCCTGGCGCAGCTGCTGCACCGCACCACCCTCTTAATCTTCATGGCGGCCGCGCCACACACGCTGGTGTCCGACCTCCCTCCAGCGCTTGCGCCGCCGCCACACAGCTGATCAGCGCGCAAGCGGCGTGCGTGGGGAAGAGGCGGGGCCAGGGCGGGGATTTGGGGAGCTATCCAATGGGGGAAGGAAGGGGCGGAGTCGGGGTTGGGGGGCGCGAGTCGGAGCGGAGGGCAAAAATTGCTTCTTTGTCCAGTGTCCCGACCAAACGTTGGTCGGGACGCGGGACAAACAAGTAAATATCGGGACAGTCCCATAAAATCGGGACGTCTGGTCACCCTAGGTGCGAGTAGCCGGGTCTCACCGTGAGCTGATGGGTCAGCTCGCTGTTGAGCAACTTCTGGAAAGCCGCCTGGTCCAGCGCCTGGGCTCCGCCTTTGTCCTTGGCGTATTTGTAGAAGCTGCCCATGATGGCATGGAGGCCTTTCTCCAGCTCAGAGTCTTTCCCAGCCATCTCGGCCGGCTTCCTTCCACCTGCAAAACAAAGGCAGACGTCGCCTTTAGGGTCCCACCCGCCCCAGAGACCTCAGCCAGGGGCCCATGTCTTGGCCTTGCTGGGGAATATCTGCTTGTGCAACAGTGCCCTCTGCTGGAGATAGCCAGACCTGCTCAAGTATAGGATAGATAGATAGATTAGCTAGAGGGGGTGTCTGGGGATAGATAGATAGATATAGATAATCAGTGGTTCACAGTCAAGCTGGAAGGGCATATTGAGTGGAGTCCTGCAGGGATCTGTTCTGGGTCTAGTTCTGTTCAATATCTTCATCAATGATCTGGATAATGGCACAGAGATCACACTTGTAAAGTGTGTGGACAATACCAAGCTGGGAGGGGTTGCAAGTGCTTTGGAGGATAGGATTAAAATTCAAAATGATCTGGATAAACTGGAGAAATGGTCTGAAATTCAGTGAGGACAAATGCAAAGTACTTCACTTGGAAAAATGGGAAATGACGGCCTAGGAAGGAGTACTGCGGAAAGGGATCTGGGGTCACAGTGGACCACAAGCTAAATATGAGTCAACAGTGTAACACTGTTGCAAAAAAAGAGAACATCCTTCTGGGCTGTATTAGCAGGAGTGTTGTAAGCAAGACATGAGAAATAATTCTTCCACTCTACTGAGGATAGGACAAGAAGCAACGGGCTTAAATTGCAGCAAGGGAGGTTTAGGTTGGACATTAGGAGAAACTTCCTGTCTGTCAGGGTGGTTAAGCACCGGAACAAATTATCTAGGGAGGTTGTGGGTGGGGATCCCGGGAGCGGGAGAGGCGGGAGATATGAGGAGCACAGGTCGGAATGGGGATCCTGACAGTGGGAGAGGTGGGGAGTGCAGGGCAGGGTGGGGATCACCGCAGTGGGAGTGGTGGGCGATGTGGGGAGCGCAGGGCGGGGGGGGGATCCCGCAGCGGGAGAGGTGAGAGATGTGGGGAGCACAGGGTGGGGTGGGGATCCCGGCAGCGGGAGAGGTGAGAGATGTGGGGAGCGCAGGGCGGGGTGGGGATCCC
>NW_020712814.1:0-4645 GCF_002925995.2 Terrapene triunguis | reverse complement strand
CTTTGGCTCAATACCATTGGAGTTTGGGCATTTTAGGGTTAACCTGTGGCTTCCCTTTGCAAAATTCAGTTTTCTCTTTCCTCCTTGTCCTGCAGGATCAAACCCTGATTTCTCTTGCTTAACAGAATTCACTGGCTGATGGGGTGGGCTCTCTGTGCTAACAGCTATTAGCAAGTCCTTCCTCTCCCAGCCAGGCAAGTAATTTGCATTACCACAGACAGGAGCCAGTCCACCAGTTTTCATATCCTTAACTGCTATCATTTCCAAGGCTGGACTCTGTCTTAAAGAGATACCACACAAATCCAAAGCGTCTGAGGGTGAGAGTTTGCTTGCTCTCTCCTGCATCCTTAAGCATTCGGCCATAAAATTGTTCTTCTTTGAAACACCAGTAACCAAATCTGTCCTCAGACCCTGAAGCACAGACTGCTCACTTAACGAATTAGCATGGAGACATTCCTGTCCCAACAGCATTGTCTTCCCAACAAGCTGGCCACACACAGCCACTTGGTTATAGGGCTGCTCAACTTTCTTAACAGCTCTTACTCCATCTGAGACTTTCTCAAAGCTACCCACACTGGATCTTTCCAAAGGAAAGTCAGTGGATCCATTCACAACAGAAAATTTCTGGCTGTTAGGAACTGAAACTGCCTTGATTAAATCATTCTCACACCCTTCAGTTGCAGGGAACTGCTTGCACAGATTACCATGAGGATTCCTTTCCCCAGGAGCTTTTCTAAGCAGCAAATCACCCTTCACAGAAATTTTGCCCTTACCCTCTTCACCTAGGGCTTGCTCTAAAGGAACACTTTCCTGAGCAACAACAGACTTTTTCTGGGTCTTACTTACATCCAGGATCACCTTTGGCCCATCAGGCAGATTTCTACACAACCCCCTTTCAGGCAAACCCATAGACTTCCTAGATAAAAGGTTAGCAACATTTCCCTTCCCTTTGCCACACACAAGTTCAGGAATCCTTTCCTTCTTGCTACAAGTTTCCACACCATCAGTAGGTAACACAATCAAATCACCTTCATGCTCTCCTTGTGCCCTGGCTAGGGTATTACCCTGATTAGACAGAGTTGCTACATCCTTTACCAACCACACACTAGCAATAGGCAAAATATAAGCATCAGAATTGTCTGGTCTCTGGGATTTTGCTAAGACACTAACTGGATGCAACTTAGTTACAGTGCCATTCTCCCCAGCAGATACAGACTTAGGACCATTTCCTTCCTGGGCTTTAGTTGAATTCAGACCCAACTCTGAGACAACTGCACTATTCTCAACCATCACAGGCTGAAAGGCACCTTCTGTCTGCTCCACAGACAAAGAAGAGCTGGAGACACCTTCTTTTTTACCAGACGCACAGCTCAGGATTTCATTTCCCTTGTCCCAGCACACAGGGCTGTTCACAGACAACTGCTTGGAGACCGAGGTAGCTCCCTCCATAGGCAAGTCATTACCCCTGACAGACACAGGCACATTTCCTTCACTATTACTATTCTCCACACAGGAAACAGGTAAGGGACAGGGACACTCATCTTTCACTCTCCTTGCCTTCCCAAACTGCTGACTAGACAAAGCCATTAGCTCACCAGGCTGCCTAGGCTCATTCAGAATTTCCTTGTTCTCTTCTCCTTTTGCTTGATCTAATTTCAGATTTACTTCCGAGACATTAGACAGACATTCAGAAACTTCATTCACAGACAACCAGCTACTTTCCAAAGACAAACTTTTGGAAAAACCTTTCATAGACACAACCTTAGGGTTACTCCTCTCCTGTGCCTGGTTTATGCTAACTTGAATGATCATAGCTTTAATATCATTCCCAATCATAAGATCCTTAGGGATGGTGTCTTTTACTCCCACAACCATGGTGCCCTCAAATTCCTTCCATTTCAGGTGGATTTTAGCCAAAGGCACCCTGACAAAATACTCAGAAAATGCTACAACAGTTACATCTTCACCTGGCAAATAATCTTCCTTCCTGACAAGACTTGCTTTAACCAAAGTGATATCTGCTGCGGTGTCCCTCCATGCCATACACCTCACTCCATTCACTTCTGCACTGTTAATAAACTCTGCGTTATTGTTCCCATACTTAGCTTTAATGTGAGTTTTAAGGTCAAAGTCTTCAGAGACCACAGAAACAGCATTTGCACACAGGGCACTAGCGCTGGGCTCTGTGTAGCTTGCCTGTGAGTTTATAACAACAGGGTTAGCATTTGCCGTGGCATTTGGGGTTGCTGGTTTTGGGCTGCCCTTCAGGGTTGGGCAATCTGGTCTCATGTGGCCAAGCACACCACAGTGATAACATTTAACCTGCTCATTCTTGGGGCGAGAGTTCCTATCCTCCGGGCCCCAATGAGCTCCTCTAGAAGAGTCAGGGCCAGGTTTACCTTTAAATCCTTCCCTCCTCTTGAACTGGGGAGAATGGTGATTAGTTTTCCCCTGGGGTTTATACCCTTCTCGAGCCCTGTTTTGGGTATGGGCATCCGCAATCTCTGCAGCCCGTAGGACTGACTCAGGGTCCCTATCACACACAGCTGCTCTCACATGGTCAGGCACAATGTCTAAGAACTGTTCCAAAGTTATTAAATCCAGCAGTTTTTCAAAACTCCCATGTGCCTTTTCTCCCATAACCCATTTTTTAACAAAACTCCTCAGCTTATGAGCACATTCTACAAAAGTACAATCATTAGACATCTTAAACTTTCTAAACTTAACTCTGTAAGATTCAGGAGTAACCTTGAACCGCCTTAACACAGAATCTTTAAACCGCTCATAATCCAAGGCTTCTTGTTCCCCCAAGTCATTAAATACCTCCCTGGCTTTTCCAGTCAGTCTGGTCAGCAGGACGAGCATTCGCTGGTCATTGGGGATCTGGTACAGATTGCAGAGGCGTTCAAAGGTAGACAAAAACTCCTCTATATCCTCAGTATCGTTGTAAATGGGACACATCCTTTCCCAGTTTTTCTCATGGCGGGGGGGAAGTGGAGTACCAGGTGGGGATGACTTTCTCCGCTCTTCCATTACTTGGAGCTGAAGTCTGGCCGTCTCCTGTTCCATCCTGCGAGTCTCCTGCTCAGCAGCGAGCAGCTCTAGACGCCCCTTACGAGCTCTCTCTTCTCTCTCATCAGCCTCCTTTTTTCTTTGATCGGCTTCCTTCTCTAATTCTGCTATCTTTTGCTTCTCCAGCAATCGAAGATCTGCTAGCTTCTGTTCATGCTCAAATTGCAGTTTACTTGTCGCCTTTTGCATCCTAATTTTTTCTGCATCTTCTGTAGCCTCAGGTAAGGGCTGTGCTCTTGCCCCCTGATCACTGGCTATTAACAGATTTCTCAGTTCTTGATTTGTAGCTTTCTTTCTAAAGCTTATCCTCTTTTCTGAACACAAATTTTCCAGGGCTTTTTTGCCAAGTCCCTCATATGCTCTTTGCTCAACCATTGCAGCAGCTCTTTAACCAACAAAACTCTCAATACCAAAATTCAAATTTGTATAGCGTGGGGTTCTGACCCAAAGCTTAATTGACCTGGTTCTGTGGATCCTGCCGACTACGCCACTGTGACGATGCGGTTCTGGCAGAACCCAACTGAGAGTGCCAACTCAGGACAAATTGCTCAAACAGGGCAGTTACAGCCCAAGGCTGGGGTTTTTCCACCTCTAAGGCAAACCAAACCAGCCAGACTAAGAGGACTTCGGTCTCACCCCACTGGCTAACCGCAAGTCTCACAAGCAATCTCCTTAGACACTCCAGTTTCCCAGTATCACCACCAGTACCACTCGTTATGGGGACAAATGGTTATGAAAACCAAGACCCCAGCAAAAGAAAAAGGTTCTCCTGATCCCAAAGGACCAAGCCCCAGACCCAGGTCAATATACAAATCAGATCTTACCCACAAATCACGCTGTCGCCAATCCTTTAGAATCTAAAATCTAAAGGTTTATTCATAAAAGGAAAAAGATAGAGATGAGAGCTAGAATTGGTTAAATGGAGTCAATTACATACAGTAATGGCAAAGTTCTTGGTTCAGGCTTGCAGCAGCGATAGAATAAACTGCAGGTTCAAATCAAGTCTCTGGAATACATCCCCCGCTGGGATGGGTCCTCAGTCCTTTGTTCAAAGCTTCAGCTTGTAGCAAAGTTCCTCCAGAGGTAAGAAGCAGGATTGAAGAACAGATGGAGATGAGGCATCAGCCTTTTATAGTCCTTTCCAGGTGTAAGAACACCTCTTTGTTCTCACTGTGGAAAATTACAGCAAAATGGAGTCTGGAGTTACATGGGCCAGTCCCTGCATACTTTGCTGAGTCTCAAGGCATATTTGCCTTTTCTCAATGAGTCCATTGTATAGCTGATGGTTCTTAATGGGCCATCAAGCAGGCGAGGCAGAGCTAACACCAGCTTGTCTGGGATGTCACCCAGAAGCATAGCATAAGTTTGCAATACAGACAGTATAGAGCCAATATTCATAACTTCAACTATAAAACTGATACACCCATATAGACAGCATAATTATAACCAGTAAACCATAACCTTGTCTTAGACACCCCATTTGACCCCCTTTATACAAGATTTGGGTGCCACTACAGGACCTTGGTTGCAACAATGATCTGTACGGTCCCAGATTATATCAATAACGTCACAC
>NW_020712813.1:0-1756 GCF_002925995.2 Terrapene triunguis | reverse complement strand
GGTGCTGGAGGGGTGTGTGCACTGGGAGGGGTACCTGTGCGGTGCTGGCTGGGTGTGTGCACTGGGAGGGGTACCTGTGGGGTGCAGGAAGGGGTACCTGCGACCTCAAGATGTGGGGGGCAGTGTCCCTCCCTGTCACGGTGGCAGGGCGGCTGGCGCAGGCCCGGGACACAGCACCATCCATCCATCAGTACCTCCCTGCAGGGCTCTCCCCCTCCCCAGGGCGGGATCCGGCAGCTGCGGCTGCAGCATAGGGAGCAATCGGGATGCGGAGCCAGCTCTTTCTGAAGTGCAACGTCAGCTTCGCAAAAATCCCAGACATTTCCTCTTATTTGAACAATCTGCCCAGATAGAGGATGGAGGATCGAAAAGAGGAAACGTCCAGGAAAACCCAGACGTGTGGTAACCCCACCCTGCCTACAGTACACCCGCCCACCCAAAAACCAGCCTGACACTCATGGGCATTTGCCCCTGCTGGCTCCCTCCCCAACCCATCTCTCCTGGACCCGGAAGGGAGCCCCAGCCACCGCCCCTACCCCCAGCTCGATTCTCCCAGACCTGGAGCCCCTGCAGCCTCCCCCCACCCCCAGTCCCAGCAACACCACAGCTGACTCACGGCAGGGGCAAAATGCCCCTAAGTGTCCATGAGTGCACAGTGGCCCGAACTGCAGTACCTGCCTTGGCCAATAGAGTGGCTCTTCCCAAGTCCTAACAAAATTCCTGAATGGTGTTTGTGTCCCACTACCACAGTTACCTCAGGGAGGTGAGGCTGTGTCTAGTTTAAGGCTGGGTGGAACATAAGAACGGCCATACTGGGTCAGACCAATGGTCCATCTAGCCCAGTATCCTGTCTTCTGACAGTGGCCAGTGCCAGATACTTCAGAGGGAATGAAAAGTACAGGTAATCATCAAGTGATCCATCCCATCAGCTAGTCTCAGCTTCTGGCAGTCAGATACTTTGGGACACCCAGAGCAGGGGGTTGTGTCCTTGACCATCCTGGCTAATAGCCATTGATGAGCCTATCCTCCATGAATTTATCTAATTCTTTTTTGAACCCTCTTATACTTTTGGCCTTCACAACATCCCCTGGCAACGAGTTGCACAGGTTGGCTATGTGTTGTGTGAAGTACTTCCCTATGTTTGTTTTAAGCCTGTTGCCTATTTAATTTCATTGGGTGACCCATGGTTCTTGTGTGATGTGAAGGGGTAAATAACACTTCCTGATTCACTTTCTCCACACCTGTCATGATTTTATAGACCTCTGTGATATGCCCCTTTAGTCATCTCTTTTCTAAGCTGAACAGTCCCAGTCTTTTTAATCTCTCCTCATAAGGAAACTGTTCCATACCTCTAATAATTTTTGTTGCCTTTCTCTGTACCTTTCCTATTCTAATATATCTTTTTTTAGATGGGGCGACCAGAATTGCACACAATACCATGAATTTATATAGTGGCATTATATTTTCTGTCTTCTTATCTATCCCTTTCTGAATGGTTCCTATCATGCTGTTAGCTTTTTTGACTACTGATACACATTAAGCAGATGTTTTCAGAGAACTATCCATAATGACTCCAAGATCTCTTTCTTGAGTGGTAACAGCTAATTTAGACCCAGTCATTTTCTATGTATAGTTGGGATTATGTTTTCCAGTGTGCATTACTTTGCATTATCAACATTGAATTTCATCTGCCATTTTGTTGCCCACTCACCCAGTTTTGTGAGATCGCTTTGTAACTCTGCAGTCAGCTTTGGAC
>NW_020712812.1:0-1716 GCF_002925995.2 Terrapene triunguis | reverse complement strand
TGGGGTGCTGGCTGGGTGTGTGCACTGGGAGGGGTACCTGTGGGGTGCAGGAAGGGGTACCTGTGACCTCAAGATGTGGGGGGCAGTGTCCCTCCCTGTCATGGTGGCAGGGCGGCTGGTGCAGTCTCGGGGCACAGCACCAGCCATCCATCAGTGCCTCCCTGCAGGGCTCTCCCCCTCCCCAGGGCGGGATCTGGCAGCTGCGGCTGCACCATAGGGAACAATCGGGATGCGGAGGCAGCTCTTTCTGAAGTGCAACGTCAGCTTCGCAAAAATCCCAGACATTTCCTCTTATTTGAACAATCCGCCCAGATAGAGGATGGAGGATCAAAAAGAGGAAACGTCCAGGAAAACCCAGACGTCTGGTAACCCCACCCTGCCTACAGTACACCCGCCCACCCAAAAACCAGCCTGACACTCATGGGCATTTGCCCCTGCCGGCTCCCTCCCCAACCCATCTCTCCTGGACCCCGAAGGGAGCCCCAGCCATCGCCCCTACCCCCAGCTCGATTCTCTCAGACCTGGAGCCCCTGCAGCCTCCCCCCACCCCCAGTCCCAGCAACACCGCAGCTGACTCATGGCAGGGGCAAAATGCCCCTAAGTGTCCATGAGTGCACAGTGGCCCGAACTGCAGTACCTGCCTTGGCCAATAGAGTGGCTCTTGCCAAGTCCTAACAAAATTCCCGAATGGTGTTTGTGTCCCACTACCACAGTTACCTCAGGGAGGTGAGGCTGTGTCTAGTTTAAGGCTGGGTGGAACATAAGAACGGCCATACTGGGTCAGACCAGTGGTCCATCTAGCCCAGTATCCTGTCTTCTGACAGTGGCCAGTGCCAGATACTTCAGAGGGAATGAAAAGTACAGGTAATCATCAAGTGATCCACCCCATCAGCTAGTCTCAGCTTCTGGCAGTCAGATACTTTGGGACACCCAGAGCAGGGGGTTGTGTCCTTGACCATCCTGGCTAATAGCCATTGATGGGCCTATCCTCCATGAATTTATCTAATTCTTTTTTGAACCCCATTATACTTTTGGCCTTCACAACATCCCCTGGCAACGAGTTGCACAGGTTGGCTGTGTGATGTGAAGTACTTCCCTATGTTTGTTTTAAGCCTGTTGCCTATTAATTTCATTGGGTGACCCATGGTTCTTGCGTGATGTGAAGGGGTAAATAACACTTCCTGATTCACTTTCTCCACACCCGTCATGATTTTATAGACCTCTGTGATATGCCCCTTTAGTCATCTCTTTTCTAAGCTGAACAGTCCCAGTCTTTTTAATCTCTCCTCATAAGGAAACTGTTCCATACCTCTAATAATTTTTGTTGCCTTTCTCTGTACCTTTCCTATTCTAATATATCTTTTTTTAGATGGGGCGACCAGAATTGCACACAATACCATGAATTTATACAGTGGCATTATATTTTCTGTCTTCTTAACTATCCCTTTCTGAATGGTTCCTATCATGCTGTTAGCTTTTTTGACTGCTGATACACATTGAGCAGATGTTTTCAGAGAACTATCCATAATGACTCCAAGATCTCTTTCTTGAGTGGTAACAGCTAATTTAGACCCAGTCATTTTCTATGTATAGTTGGGATTATGTTTTCCAGTGTGCATTACTTTGCATTATCAACATTGAATTTCATCTGCCATTTTGTTGCCTAGTTACCCAGTTTTGTGAGATCGCTTTGTAACTCTGCAGTCAGCTTTGGAC
>NW_020712811.1:0-1691 GCF_002925995.2 Terrapene triunguis | reverse complement strand
GAATAACTGTGCTAAATTAGTTGGTCAGTCAGATGAATACTGTTTGTTACATCCACTTGCAGATGTTCACTTCTATGCCTGATTTTCTTGATGAAATTGACTATAACAAGCAAATATTTATCACATTTACAGCTGTCCAAACTTTAAGTAGCAATGCTCAGGCAGCCTAAAACATGTCTTTTCAAGAAATCCAGAATAGGTTATTATTTATTATTAATATTTATTTGATATTATTATTGTTTATTGTTTGAGTCATTAGCAGTGTTGCCAGCTCTCACCATTTTATTGTTTGTCTTGTGATATTTAGTGTTTTTCTTAAGGCTCCAACTTCTACAGTCATGCAAATATGTGAGAATTTCAGCTTTCATTTTAAAAAAAGGAAGTTTCTAGTCCTTGGGGTTGTGAAGAACAGCTTGAAAATGGGACTTGAGTGTGTCCTGACAGATCAAGAAACAGAAGCTAAGTAAAGAGAATCCAAAATGTATTTTCTTCTATAATATCAAGATTTTTATACCAATCTCATGATTGGGGCAGGGGCGTGGAGGGGGGTCTCATGATTTTTGAATGTTTGGGGTTAGCAACAGTGCTTTATGCTCTGTGCTTTACAAATCATAGAGGAAGACATGATCCCTGCCACATGGATTTATACCCTAGGAGATTTGTGGTCAGACTACAGGGCAAGTGGAGCAGCCGTTCATGTATTGGTGGAAATATCTGCCCTTAAACACAAGGAAAGATGGTGTTGGTGTTATAGGACAGCCCTGGGACTCAGGAGATCTGTGTCTTATTCCTGGCTCTGCCATGACCTTCCTTGTGACATTGAGGAAATTCACTTAATCACTTTGTGTCTCAGTTTCCCCAGCTGTAAATTGAGAAGAAGAATATACCTCCATCTGTTGTGGAGTATAGTTTGTTAATTTATATGATGCACCCTACTTGAGCAATGAGTGTCATTAAAAAAAACCCTACAAATATAGTTTCTTCACTGTCTCTGTAGTTCTTCCTGATGGGGGTCACTTTGAGACATATACTCCTGATTTCTTGAGGTCTTATAACAAACTGTCCCAGACTGTTGCTAACTGCAACTGCCTGGATGGGTAAAGCTCCACAGCAGAGGGGCTAAAATACAATAATACTGGACCAAGCAGCCATGTGATGAGATATTTAACTGTCAGTAAAGCAAAGTTATGTTGTTTAGTCCATACAAACCCTTTCTTGTTTCAGCAACTGGTTCAATGGGGCATTTATGCTCGAGAGTCATGGGGAAAACTTTCAGTAGACAGTTCAGCTCCCTCTGAGCCCATTTCCACCTCTGCAAGGCAGCATGGATTTTCCATGTTACAAAGAGTGGAGGGTTTTACTTCATCCAGTTTGATTCCAGCTGATGAGTCCCAAAGCAGCTTACCTCAGAAACACAAAACATAATCTTCTCCGGACTGATGCGCAGCCCTTTTTCCTGCTTCTGCACAAGGTTTTCCTCAGAGGTTTTCACTGTGCTCCATTTTGGACCTGCCAAAAGGTCAAATACCATCCACTAAGTCTGTGACATCACTTAGATGTTCAGAAATGTTATCAATTTTCAATTGTCTGGAGCTGTAACAATGCCAAAGTGTAGCCACCATGAATCTAATCTTCTAGCGTTGGCAATGGTTAACGTGGATGCTTTATTGCTCTGTTTCATTATCAGGTGA
>NW_020712810.1:1519-6382 GCF_002925995.2 Terrapene triunguis | reverse complement strand
TTCTACTTAAAGGTACATACAGCATTCTTTAATTCATTCTATTTCTTTAATATAATTCATTTCACTTTCACAATCCCTCCTTTTGGTCAAGCTTACGCAAAGACCAACAATTACTGGGTTCCACATATTAATTAGTTCTTTATCTCTTCGTTCATCAGTGATATTTCGAAATCATCATATTAGCACTCTGTTTTGGGGCAGTCACTTGGGTGGCATACCTTACACAATTCTGGATACAACAGGAGATTAGCTGAAAGCATACAAAAATCATTAGGATTTCAAACAGGATAGTCAGGGCTCCCTGAAACAACCAGTTTCCTATGCCAGAGAAATTGAATAGGTTACTTAGCCACTTCCATAAAGAACTTGGCTCTTCATGGGGAAGAGATGCAATTTGTTCTAAGTGACTAGCGCGATCTATTACCTCATTGGTGTCGTCAGGTATGAACACACAACATTCTTTTCCAATGAGAGCACAGGTCCCTCCTTTGGCCGCCAGCACTATGTCCAGTGCCTGACGGTTTTGGAGGGCCATCTGTCGGATCGCCCCTGTTTCTTTGGCCAGGGTCTTTAAACTCTCTCCGGTTTCATTTGCCATTATTTCAACTACTGCTTGTAACCTTAGGAGCCTTTTTGCATGGTGTATTACTCCCCCAAGTGGGATAAGGGAACTGCCAATGGCCTCTTCCCAGGTCAAGGGGCTTATGTTATTTACATACCATTGGGCATCTGATAAGTCCCTTCTTCTTCGCCTGAAATTACGCAGGCGTTCTCGTGGGAAGGACCCCAGCACTCGGAATTGTGGGAAGAGTCGAGCGGGATAACAGATACCTGACCAGTTAGCTGGTAACACAGTATAAGCTTTGGTCCCACAAACCCAATGATGGCCTATTAAGGCTGGGAAGGGTCGGTTGCACCCATTTGTCACATAGGTGCCTACAAAGGAGGAGTAATATCCTCCGAAGGGCACAGGGTAATTCTCCTTACAAGGAGTGGTGTTATTTGCATGGCATTGAAAGATCGTATTGTTTCCACTAAGATTACTGTAGGGGGAACATGAAATTGATTTTTCTGTTTGATCCCAGGTTGAGAAAAAATTCATATCCCCATACCCGGCCCGCCACTCTTTAGTTTTGTTCGAATAATCCCATACACCATTTGCCACAATATGCTGAAGGCAACGACTTTTTCCCAGATCCAGCCCTGTCCCATTACACACCCAACACCAATGACCTTTTCCCTCCACCACACTTATCCATTTAGATACATTTATTCCCACTGCTTCCCAAGTGTCATTGCTGTTCCATGTTTTGTTAAACGGACGAAGTCCTCCAGTGAGCTCTGGGGAATTGAGTGGGATTGCCAGGACAGGAACACCAGCTTGAGAGTGAGCTGGGATGTGGCTGCAGACCCAGCAATTAGAAATATTAAGAGTCTGAGCTATCCACACTTGCCGCTGGATAAAAGAATTGTCATTGTGGACTCCCCAGACCTTAAGACACCAGCAGCCAAGGAACAGGCGCCACCAGAGGTGCATGTTGGAGGCAAGGCCCTTCTGGTTCTGACAACCTCAACTGAGGGAACCGTAGTTACGGTTTTACGTCCACCAGGCAGCAGGCGCTAGGCTCACTACTGCTTCTTTTTGGGCCTTGCTTTAGGTCCTCGTCTGCTTCTGGCAACCCTTACGAGAGTGTAGATGGTAAGGTATTGCAGGCTGTTCCTCTACGTTTTCTTCTGGAGTCAAAATTGACTCTGCGTGGTCCTGAGGTGATTGGTTTGCTGGGGGGGTGCCTTCTTACACTGCGAAGCATGTATGCACGCTGTGATGCCAGACAGTTTAACAGCCATCTGGATAGTAAGCAGTACCTGATGATTCTTTGATGTCCTTTAAGTCTCTTTACTTCTTCTTCCTTGACTCTTGCTATAACAATGGCCTTCACACCTTATCTTTTCCTGATGCATACATTCCTTATTCACACAGATTGAGAATACAAACAGTAGTATTTTATATCAAGCAAAAAGGCATTGCAAATTAAACCTTGCTAAGTTTTACAATCAATAACCAAGACAATTTACATTGAGACCCAGGCCTTCAATGTTCCTCTAATCTACTTAACATAGACACAATAGAGAATCCTGTTTCTTATTTACTAAACCTTAAAACAAAGAAATGTATATTTAACTAGAGGCCTACTTTGTAATACATATAGGAAACCATAGTAGACATTATAACTTATTCTAAAACAAAAGGGTGACCATAATCAGTCATAAGGATTGTTCTGGTCTGTCATTCCTTTCTGCTATTCAAAAAGGGTGGCTGACAGGATGAAATCAAATCATACATTAATTCTTATGGGACATTATAAAATCCTGCTCCTACATATCCCCCTTTTGACACTAAGATTATTAATCGCCAGTGTCACTTCTTATTTAGTCCACGTAATAGAAAATACTGGGAGGTGATTTGGGCCTGTGGCTCTAGCTTTGCATACATTTGTTTTATCCAACAGCACATTTCAAACGTTACAATTAAACACATACAATTTAAAATCAAAAACAATTAGGGTTAGTAACATTAGTATGCCAGTAGTTGTGGGAGACCATTCAGAAAATATGTTATACCAATGGTAAGCTGTTATGTCTTTCTGCAGTGGCAGTTCTTAACATGTTGCCATTTGCATGTATAATATGAATGGTTAGGTTTCCCACATTGCCTTTTTGTTTGTTTTAGGAACTATGTTACCTTTTTACCTTTTGTAAACACATTACTTACATTACATTTACATTTGTCTATTGGAAGGTTGCTAACACTTCCATTCTTTTAAAACACTTCCCCCCCAAGAATTAACACATACACATAGTCCATTATACAGTACTTTGGTCTCATTATTCATTTTATCCCACATACAGGATCCTAGTGAGATGTCTTTACTACAGGGCTTTGGAGCAACAAGCATGGATAAGCATACCCACTTTTATTTGTTTCTTATTAGGTTGTCCTATAGCTGATATTAGCTTTTTCTGAAAGACAAAAATAACATTTTTCTACCCCTTTTGGGGTGGCATTCATTATTGCTTAAAATATTCCTTTCTTTTACAAATACCCTTGCTGATTGCAGGCAAAACAAGAGGAATTACCTCCATATTTTCCTGTGTTTTTTTGTTCTATAGGCAGGCCAGGTTTCAATGGCTTCTATCTTTTAAGAGTTATGGGGAAATTATCCCACTGTTCAGTCATTAAATCCATGAGGCGGTGTACCTCAGTTTTCCCTTTACAGCAGACCAAGGTTACAATGTCTTTCCTGCTGTATTAAGCTTTAAGTTTGTTCACAGGTAACAGCTGAAAAGCATCATTACCATAAAGGATTTTTTTTCAAAAATCATACACACTATACATTGTTACAGGGGTACTGATTAACATTAAATTTATTTTAATTAAAGGTATCTTGTTATACCGTGCCTTTTATTTAGACAATTTGTTTGCTGACCAGGTATGTTCTTTATCTGCAACTTCTTTGTGCTGGCAGATCTCTCACTTCCTTTATCAGTTAGGTAATTTGCATCAACACAGGCTTGGCTTTTGGATTCAAACCCATCAGCAGAGCTCAGAGACTCTGTCTTAAAAGGAACACAATTAAGTTTTACCAGAGTTTTGATTACTTTTAACTCTTGCTTCCAAAACACACACAGATCTGAAAAAGAAAACACAGTCTATTGTGGCTCCTTTGGAGCCCTAATAGGATTTTAATTAAGTAGCATGTTTCGTTTGCATTTCTTTTACCCCCTCTATAATATACACTGCACACGTCTGCACATTCCTTCTATACTTTAACTTTTAAAACATTAGCCATATTAATTTTTACATAAGGTGTAACTGTTTCTTTTGTTCTTACAGAGTTTTATGTACCCTTATCAAAGTGACAGTCTGATTACACAGAGCCATTTTAAGGCTCAGTGTTTCTAACATTGCTTCTTTTTGTTTTGTGCACCTCACCCCTGCTGTTGCTTCAGAGGGGCACTGTCTTTATTCTTTTCCTACAGCTTTCATTTGCTATTTTGTTACAAAAACAAACAAACAGAATCCAGAATCTCTCCCTATTCTTCTGATTTTTGACTGTCCTGCTGCAGTCATGACTTGGTCTGTATTTGAAAACATTTAAATTTTGTAAAGAATCAAGTTACCCCTTAAGGGTTAAATACCAAATCTCAAAGTCAACCAACACTGATTACCTGTGTCTGGCAAAAAGGTCTGTCAGTTTTGCAACTTTGAATTAAAGAGTCAAATGGATTTTTAGTGGCATTATAAACAAAACAAAACCAATTTATCTTAAACTTACAAAACAGGAGTTTTACAAACCTCACATATTCCCACAGACAGACAGATACATACATATTTTCTCTTCCTTAACATCCCTCTTACACTGCTTTGTTTTTACATAGCTGTACATAGATTACATTACCTTTATACGTTTGGGGCAGTTAAGTTCCAATAGAACCCCCCCATGTTCTTTTAGCAAATTTGACTCAATTGTCCATAGTCAAATGATTTTAATTAGATAGTCTCTTTACCTGGATTATTTACAGACATTCCTCTGGAAAAGGGCCCATTTTTCCTTTAGAATGACTGCAAAGAAACCAAGAATTCTTTTAACAAGATCCTTTTTAACATTTTCACAAAGTTTAACTGTTTAATTCTCTTCAGCCTCTGTAGAGTTAACTTTTCACTCTCTTTCCTTAAATCACTTGTTTATTTCCCAAAATGACACCTTTATCAACTCAGGTTTCACCATTTTAAGTATTGTTCCAGGGGTTCATACTTGCACTTACTCCTGACACTATGCCCTTAGGGCTTCCAACCTGTTT
>NW_020712810.1:1087-1419 GCF_002925995.2 Terrapene triunguis | reverse complement strand
CCTGTTTTTTTTTTTTTTTTCTTTTTCTTTATCTGTTGCTTGCCTGCTTGTCTGGGTCCAATCCTGCTTTTTCCAATGAACCATTTTTGTGAGTGATATTGTGGTCATTTCACAATTTTGAAAGAAATGCTTAAGGAAAGGGACCAGGAAGGGTGGGGGCTAGTTGAGGAGCCCACCCTCCTTGCTGAATTAGTAATGGAACACTAAAGAATCAGTTTCTGAGGCAGACAACGAAGGGGAACAGAACAAGGGGCATTTTATCCTTTTTACAATGAGAGGGGAGTATGAAGGGAGTTGGGATCGATCCGGGATTGTTGTTTTTTTTTTTTTTT
>NW_020712810.1:0-987 GCF_002925995.2 Terrapene triunguis | reverse complement strand
TTTTTTTTTTTTTTGTCAGAGAACAGGGTGAAGGGGAGCGCTCAGTCTGGTGGTGGGAGAGGAGGCTTTTAATAAAGCTTTTAACTTCTTATTTGAATATTTGAGAGAGGCGAGTTTTGATTTTGTCCACCTACGATTTGCCTCTTCCCACCACTGCATGAAACAATCAACCTCTCCTCTGGCCAATTTAGTTTTAGATTGGCCGAGTTTGTCTTTTAAGACGTCTACTCGGTCCTTGTCCCAAGATCCTAACAGTGGCCACTGAGTTTTGGGATCTCCCTGAGTTAGCCTAGACCATTTTTCCAGAAATTTACAGGAGTCCGGACCCTTCCTAAAATACATAAAATGAGCCGGCGTTCCTTTAGGGAACTGTCCCGACTTAGACGTCTGGTTACCCATACAGGAGGACTTTACACACACACCAATCACACAAGAAGGAAATTCGGGTTCGTCAGAGCGATGCCCGGTGCAACACACAAAAGGAGCCCACAGGCTACTGCCTCAATCGCCCTTGCTTTCACACCAAGGGTTTTACCCAAGGTGTGGTGCGGCTGCGATTGTGCAGATTTCACTCACTCAGACCGCAGGGACAGGAACCCCTTGGTCGGCCGATCCCCGGACGGAGATGGCACCCAGACTCAAACACTCCACAGGAGGACGGATAGACACAGAGACAGGACAGTCCTCAGTCCGGACAAAACACAGAAATAATTACCTGACCAGATTCCTGATGTCAGATCCCGGGATCCCTACCAGAACAGAGTGGGAACCAACAGGTTCGATGGCGTAGACCTCACTGTGGTCGTGCACCCTTCCATTCAGTAGGAGGACCGCTCGGGCCAAATGCCCAGGTGCCGGCTGCCACGGTCATCCTACAAAAATGGTCAGGAATCACACGGCCCCAGTGAAGACGGTTGCCATCTCGGTGGAACCTCCAAATTGTCAAAGTTAGACTCAGGACTCATAGTTTGTCAGACCACTCTGTTT
>NW_020712809.1:0-1014 GCF_002925995.2 Terrapene triunguis | reverse complement strand
AAGTTCACGAATCTGAGGACCAACAAAGACACCTTCCTTTATCTTAGCTTCACTTAAGTTTGCGGATGATACCAAACTGGGAGGGATTGCAACTGCTTTGGAGGACAGGGTCATAATTCAAAATGATCTGGACAAATTGGAGAAATGGTCTGAGTTAAACAGGATGAAGTTTAACAAAGACAAATGCAAAGTGCTCCACTTAGGAAGAAAAAAATCAGTTTCACACATACAGAATGGGAAGAGACTGTCTAGGAAGGAGTACGGCAGAAAGGGATCTAGGGGTTATAGTGGACCACAAGCTAAATATGAGTCAACAGTGTGATGCTGTTGCAAAAAAAGCAAACGTGATTCTGGGATGTATTAACAGGTGTGTTGTGAGCAAGACACGAGAAGTCATTCTTCCGCTCTACTCTGCTCTGGTTAGGCCTCAGCTGGAGTATTGTGTCCAGTTCTGGGCACCGCATTTCAAGAAAGATGTGGAGAAATTGGAAAGGGTCCAGAGAAGAGCAACAAGAATGATTAAAGGTCTTGAGAACATGACCTATGAAGCAAGGCTGAAAGAATTGGGTTTGTTTAGTTTGGAAAAGAGAAGACTGAGAGGGGACATGATAGCAGTTTTCAGGTATCTAAAAGGGTGTCACAAGGAGGAGGGAGAAAACTTGTTCACCTTAGCCTCTGAGGATAGAACAAGAAGCAATGGGCTTAAACTGCAGCAAGGGAGGTCTAGGTTGGACATTAGGAAAAAGTTCCTAACTGTCAGGGTGGTTAAACACTGGAATAAATTGCCTAGGGAGGTTGTGGAATCTCCATCTCTGGAGATATTTAAGAGTAGGTTAGATAAATGTCTATCAGGGATGGTCTAGACAGTATTTGGTCCTGCCATGCGGGCAGGGGACTGGACTCGATGACCTCTCGAGGTCCCTTCCAGTCCTAGAATCTATGAATCTATGAATTAACCTTGGAAATTTTCCACGGAGGTACTTGAAAGCTGCTTGTGTTTTGTCAATGGCCTTG
>NW_020712808.1:0-4828 GCF_002925995.2 Terrapene triunguis | reverse complement strand
CATCACCCTCGCAGCTGGTGTTCACGTGCACAAGAGATGGGTTTGTTATCTCATGTTGATGTACACTGCATGCCTTTTCTATGCGCAAGAATTTGACCACTGAGAAGTGTTGTAAACAGAGTAAGCACAGGAAATAAAAACCCCAGGAAAAGTTTTCCTGGGAGGCTTTTGGCTTGAGGCTTTTTGCAGGAGGCTTGTGAAGCTCTCTGACTACCACAGACCAGGCGTTCTGTTTCCTTTCCTGTGTCGTCGCCACAGCTGGTGACCCCGACGTGATAACCCCCTGCTCACCGGCTGGACATGCCGAGTGCACCCCCGTGGCCGTTTTCCGCCCCTGATTCGTGAGTATGGGGGGGGGGGAACTTTCCAGTGCCCAGAAGGAGCACGCAAGAGAGTTACAAAAGATTATATGGCAACAATTATGTGTCGTTGTCCCGGTCGCTCATATTGAGAACCTTCTAAGGGAAATAGATCGTCAGTGCCCCTGGTATCCTGACTGCGGGTCGTTACAGCTTTTTGATTGGATACGGATTGGGATCATCTTGTATAGTGAACCCCGTGCCCCAGTTCAGCACCTGCTGCTCTGGCAGCGTTGTAAGGAGGCGCTGGAGGGGGTCGGCCCCGACGGCCCCAAGCCGGTCTCCCTTGTGCCCCCAGGTGATGGGCCACCCCCCTCCTACCCGCAGCTGACCCTCCCTGCGCCGCCGCCCACGGCGGCTCCCCCCTGCCCACCGGTCGGGCGGGGGGGCGCTGTCGCCGCGGCGGTGCAGCCAGCGCGCGAGGCCGGTCTCTTGACCGGCGAGGAATCCAGCTGTTGGTTCGAGGCGTTTCCCGTCTCTTGGCGGGATAATGGAAATGGGGGGCAGATAGTGGACTGGGAGGCTCTCCCCTACTCAGTTCTGCGCGAGCTCCGGGGGATCTTGGAAGGTGTGTCAAACGGTTATCACTTGCTCCCCCAAGATTGGAAAGACATGTGTCGCATGGTGCTGTCTCCTGCGCAATACGTTGTGTGGGATAGCGAGTACCAGCGAGAGGCGCTTGCGGCGGCAGCACAAGGTGGGGGGGCTTATCTCGCTGAGCAGTTATATGGCGCGGGGCAGTTTTCGGGCATCCCCGAGCAGGCGGTGGGCACGCCCCGGGCAGCTTTTCCCATCATTGGCCAGTGTGTCCGTCGCGCGTTTCACAGGGTCCCCGCTGCGAGCGAGTCCTCTAAGTCCTTCGACCCTGGCAGAGTTGCTACAGGCGTGTGCGGACGTAAGCACCCCAACCCAAACGCATTTATTGCCTCAACGATCAGCCGTTCGAGGGTGTTATCGACTTTGGGGCAGACGTCACCGTCATCGCTGCCGCGCAGTGGCCCGCCCATTGGCCCACAGAGCAGGCTCCGGCGGTTTGGGGTGTGGGCGGAGCGCAGGACTCACAATGAAGTGCCCGATGGTTGGAGGTTAGGGCACCCCAAGGCACCCGCCGAGCCCGTATCCGGCCTATTATTCTCCCCGTCCACCTCAACCTGTGGGGCCGTGATTTATTAACACAGTTCACTGCCACCATCCATATTGATGATTAGGCGTACGGCCCTCCCCCTCCATTGGCTCACTGACGAGCCCGTATGGGTTGCGCAGTGGCCGCTTCCTCTGGACAAGCTGGAGGCCCTCCAGCACTTGGTCAGTGACCAGCTACGGGCAGGGCATTTGGAGGAGTCCACTAGCCCCTTTAGTGGACTCCTCCAAATGCCCCCGTGTTTGTAAGCACAAAAGAAATAGTTACACCTTGTATAGAAATTGATGTGGCTAGTGTTGTGGAAATTGAATTGTGGATAGGGTGTGCATTTTTCCCAGAATATGTGCAGTGTATATTGTAGCAGAGGTAAAGGAAATGCAAACCTACCAATATAGGTTGTGTTATCTTTTTTAGATCACTGTGTGTTTGAAAGCAAGGACATGGAAGGTTAACCCACTCCCCATATTGCCCATGGGATCCTTCTGGCTACCTCAGATTTTTAGCCAGAGGGCTGGGGAGGGAGGAAAGCTATTAGACACCTGAGGTTGTACCGAGTGAACTCCTCAAAAGTGGGTGTGCTTGTCCTGGTTTGTTGCTCCAAAGCTCTGTAATAAAGTTATTTTACTGGAAGGGTGTACATGGCATACATTGAATAATAAGACTAATGTACTGTATAAAGGCAATGTGTATGTGTTCATTGTTGGGAAAAGGTGTATGAGTGAAGAGTGGAAGTTTTCTTTGTAGGTTAAAAGAAGCTGAGAAAGGGAGAAGAGGAAAAAGCACGGAATGAGTTAACTGAGAGGAAAATACAGCTAGCAGGCTCATCCAAGGTCACAGCCAAAACTTGGCTGACCCCCAAGAAAAGGGGGGGGGCTTGAATGTGCCCAAGCAGCTGTAAAATCTGCAAAACACTGCCAGGCATTAATGAAATGTGTTAGGTTTTTTTCACAGGTAGAGAAGTGCTACCCAAAGACCCTAGCAGCCCTGCCATTAATTAAAACCAGGAGACTGAGTCTATGTAAAGTCCATCAACGAAAGACTGCTTTGGCTCCATGCTGGAAAGGCCCTTTCCAAGTCCTGTTAGCCACCAACACTGCTGTGAAGTGCCAAGGACTGACTGCCTGGACCCATGCTTTTCACTGTAAAAAGACCCCTCCACCTCGGGAGGACTCTTTGACTGATGATTAGCCTATTTCTTCTTCTAGC
Source organism: Terrapene triunguis (assembly GCF_002925995.2). Classification (NCBI taxonomy): domain Eukaryota; kingdom Metazoa; phylum Chordata; order Testudines; family Emydidae; genus Terrapene; species Terrapene triunguis. Next base: position 2,122 of record NW_020712808.1, on the reverse strand, counting down.
TCTGCTGTGCCGTCTGGACAGCAGGAAAAAGGAAAAAAAGACAAGGTGAAGTGCTAGTAACCTCTCCCTTGTCCACTAACAGACCTACTGTGCCTTTGAATTTTTTTAGAAGACACAAAACCATTACAGGGTGATGTGCTAGTAACCTCTCCCCTGTATGATGCTGAACCATGACTGTTTCAGGAAAAGAGAAGAAGGAACACTTGCTTCATTGAAACCACAAAGTCCAGGGATTCCTGACTACAAGAGACATTAAGAACTGACCCTGGTGAAGAAACAAAGAATTATACACTAGCAGGAAGAAACTTGTGGAACCCATTCTTGGGAACGTGGTATTGATTGGATTTTGGGGTTTATTCTACAGGCTGCGCCCTGTGTTTTAAATAAGTCCTTCAGCATGTATTGCCCTCCCTAATTGGATTTTAAATGATAAGTACCAAAGGCACCTTGTTGCCATTGCCCCTGCCATCTCCTCTATTACACTATTACCCCTGTAACACATCCAAATACAGACAATGACCCAGAAGTTGCTGACAGAGATGGTATTGAATATCACTGAGGCTGGGAAGGCATTGCAGTGGATCTAGCATGTTCAGAAATTCAGGATTTCCTGAATGACTAGCTAATGGCCATTCGAAATGATCTAGAGCATCAGGCTTGGCCCACTACCCTTACAGACACATCAGGAGTACCATCTGATCTGTGGCCATGGAGACATACTTGGAGACTTTCTGGGTGGAAGTGCAGACGTTCTCAGTGCTCCTTCCAAGCATATGGACCGGTTGAGGGGGTGTGGGCTCCCACATACCGAATCCTGCCGGGTCCATGGGGAGGATGCATGTGGGATTGGGTAATTCACCAAGACATCTGGGAAATTAGACTACCTGGTATGCCCAATTGATTTTAGTAAGTGCTCCTGGGATTACATCTGACATTTGGATGGGGTTAGGGAGTCAATGGACATTTTGGCCATTAGAACCCCCACAGCTTCAGTGTATATATGTAAACTGAAGCCAGGAGAAGTTGTCACTGTTTATGACTACGTTTGCTGGGAGGGTAGGGGACAAGGAACTACCCTGACAGGACACTTACTTTTTCAAGCTAATGATAGCTGTGTGTATGTTAATGACACCACATTACAAGACATACATTTTAATCTCACTACCACTGCAGGCAATTATATTATTTACTGGCCTGCAGATAGAGTTTTCTAAGTAGCCCTTAGGTTCCAGATACCCTTTAATTGGACCAGCTTAGAACCTGATTGATTTCAAAATTTGCTTTCATTGTTACCAGAGGTTCAAAAAATCTCTGAAGTACAAGGGCAAATTCACATGTTTTAAAATATATATCGAGTTAAAAAGTATGCCTTTTAGACTGCTTATAGAGTATTTACTTTATGTACTAAGTATAATGTATTGTACTTTGTACCATTGTTGGCTTGCCTTAATGCTAATTCACTTCTTATTTTGTGTGTATTGGGAAGTTTTTTGTTGGCCCCTGGGTGCCAAGGCAAACCCCAGATGAAGCAGCGGCTGCAGTTTAACATCTGGGTCCACCTGGCAAAAGTATTAAATCAATTTGATTTCTGCCTGGCCGTTGCCCCGGAAATGCAAGGTCTGTTAAGTACCTGCCTTGTTCCTGTCTGCAAACCACCCAGCAACATCTGGGGTGTGAGACAGTAAAAGAAATGTGTTGTTTTAAGCTTACTGATAATAGTAATTGCATGCAATAGCAAATTGATATGCTGAAATGTTATGCTCAAGCCATCCGCCAGGACGTTTTTCCTCCTTGGTAGGATTATATCTAGTCATAGCTACCCTAAGAGTGGATAAAAACCCTTTTATAGTATGGGGTCTTAGTTTTGGTTTTTGGTGTTTCATTTTGCTGTTTTGTTTAGTGTATACCCAATCTAGTGGCATTGTGTATGCTACCCTGCGAAGGCGCTTTGTCTAAACACCGCATATAAAATAAAACAGGGGGGGATGTAGGAATGCATAGCTCCCAAACTGTCAGCCCATGGTCACGGCACACTGTTTCCATGGCTACAAGGCAGGAGTGGCCTTCAATCCAGTGTTTGTGATTAGGAAACTTATTTGGCTGATTTGATCATCACCCTCGC
>NW_020712807.1:0-8525 GCF_002925995.2 Terrapene triunguis | reverse complement strand
CTTCATTATACTGTGGTCACTATTAAAAGGAAACTGTGCCTGAGCTTATATTCCATGCACAGCTAATGCTTGTCTGAGGTCCAAAATACAAAGGAGCTTTTCTGGACACTTATAGAGATGACTCTTGGTGGGCCACAAACTCTCTGTCTCTTCAGTGCCCTAATGGAATTCTGACCTAGTAATGCATAGCTGGATAGAAATGCTTTGTTCACAGTAACTATTTTACGGCATAGTAGCTGAGTGCACAGTTACCATGTTCCACTTGCTAAGGATGTTGTGCTCATAGAGAATTAGAGCAGTCTTAGCCAATTAACCGAGGACTTCTGTCAGTGACTGATCTTGCATTTGGTACATCCTGAATGTTAGTGCAGCTGAAACTGAAACCAAGACCCTAGTGGTTCATAGGCAGCCGAGTGGTAAACTGCCACCTGCCTAAATTGCGCTAAACTTGTTTCTGCTGGAAGTTGCTTTTTGTGAGTAAATTCGAACAGGGTAATAGGAAACTGAACTGCACAGGAGACACGCCCAGTGAAAAGCAGAAATGATGGAGTGTTTTGTTTCAAAAGGAAACATAGGGCAAGAATTATGCATAGACAGGCAAGCTGAGAGTCATTGTGTGATGTGTCAGCATGAGGCAAAGGTGGCCTAGACTCTCAGCATCAATTTTACTCCCACTGGAGTGACTATCAAGCTGCCTTAGAAAGGCAACTGAGGAGTCTCATAACATGGGGGAATCTCAGGCTGCTGTAATCAGTTTTTTATCACCCCTCCTGATTTCCCTCCCAATACAAGGAGTGAGTTAGAGTTGGCTGAGGCTGTGAGGAGGGGAAACTCTGGGACAGGGAAGGAATGTGATGGTGGTTGGAGAGGGCAGGGCCAGAGTTTAACACTGTCTGCTGACATCTGGCCAATGATGGTACATACCTTAAGGGACCATACTACTGGCTAAAACAGAGCAACCTTATGACTGCTTTAATTTGTGTTGGTGGCTGATTTGATGCCTGGCCAGTCCAGATGTGGTGGAGGCATAAGAAGGACTTATAGTCAGCTCCTCCCTCCCTGCCTTTGCTGAGGACTGCCCTTAGTTATAGGGCTTCATAGCAGAACACAATGAATCCAAAGTATGCATTATGGTCTATCAAATAAGCAATATGCCTTTTAAAAATTGTCACCAGAACCTTTATACATGCCCATTCTAGTGCTAATTGCTGAATTTCTACATTTAGAGAAAGCAGTCACTTCATTGGTATCGCAATGTGCTATTGTTTATTACACACATGTTCTGTTTTCTCTAAATATAGAAATTAGGTAATTATCACTGGCTATTTATTATAGTTCAAATGTAGAGACACAAGACTGAAATAAATTTATTTTAAAAGTTTGAAATCTCTGAAAAAATCTCTGCTTGTTATCCCTTGGATGGATTCAGCGCTGAGTCTCATATAAAAATTGCATATCGCATTTTTGGATGGCCATCTGGTTTGTTGAAGCCTGAAAAATCTGCCTAACACCAACGCAGACATTTTGTTAAAAAATGTATCTCAAAGAAATCACAAAGAGGGTTGTTGTTTTTTTTTTTTTTTTGTTACACTCATAACAATTAAAATACATTTAAATATATATATAAATATATATAAACCTTATGGGTGCCCAATGCTGAGAGGGACTATGGGCATCTAAAAAGAAAAAGCTATGGATGGACCGATATCCCAATATTCAGATGACATTCAAATTTATATTCTATTTTATTGAAGCATCTTATATTTATATGGAGAGAAAGGATGGTCTAGCCTCCTACTTGGGAGACCTGAGTTCAATTCCTTACTCTACCTCAGGCTTCCTGTATAACTTTGTCCAAGTCATTTAGTCTCTCGATGCTTCAGTTCCCCTTCCATAAAATGGGGATTAATAGCACTTCCCGGCCTCACTGTATTGTTGTGAGGTGCTCAGAGGTGCTACAGTAATGGGAGCCCTTATATAGCACTCATGATTATGGTGTCTGAGCTCTTTCCAAAATTAAAAATAAGTAGGGGGCTATTCCCTCAGTTTCTGTAGATTGACTACAATGGCCTAACTGCCATTTGACACTTTGAAAATCTCCCTTGAAGTCCTTGACTAAACTAGCACTTTTGTCGATAAAACATTTGTCAGTCAGGGGTATGAAAAAAACACACCCCAACCAACAAAAGTTTCACCAACAAATCGCCAGTGTGGACAGAGCTATATTGATGGGAGACGCTCTCCCACCGACATAGGTACCGCCACTCACGGAGGGTGGTTTAATTATGCCGGCATAGAGTAGCTACACAGAAGACCTTACAGCCGCTGAATTTCTGCTGAGGGCGGCAAAATGCCGCCCCCCAAATCCTGCCACCCTAGGTGACCGCCTAGGGTCGCCTAGTGGAAGCGCCGGCCCTGACAGCAGTGCCGCTGTAAGGTCTCTAATGTAGACATAGCTTTGGTATTTGGTACATATTCTTAGTTTGTGGTACATGCCAGCAGAAAAAAGTTCAAGACAAGATGAATATCTCCTAAGACAGTTTAGTTGAAGTAAAGCATTGGTATTTTTCCATTTTGACAACCTATAAGGGTCTTCCTTTCAAACTGGTATAATTAATTGACATCAATTATTTATACAGCCCTACAGATGTTCAAGGATTTTCAATGACAAATAAAGACAGGTCTATGCCCCAATGAGCCTTATAAATGTAAACTAGACTTAACACAACAAGGGATTGCATTGAGCAAAAGATGGGAGGGAGAATTGCAGGGCTGTGGGAAAAAAGGTTATAGTGCAAGATCATGATATACTTATTGTCATGTACAAATCCTGGCCCTGCTCTTACAGTGTAATCCTGGCAGACGGACTCCTGCACTCATATCGAACCCCTTTGATTCCAACGACTCCAGGCTGGCATAGGAATTCACTCACTTGGATCAACTAATCAGAACTGGGGCCCATATTAGCTCCAAGTTGACTTTTAAAAAAAAAAAAAGTATTAAAATTTGGAAGTGGTATGCAATTAGACATTACATTTACAAAATAAAATTTGTCTTTGCATGCTCTTAATTTTTGCGGAATTATTTCTGGCTGGTGGTGATTAATACTTCCTTTGCTGCTACACTGGATGATAGGGTCAGTGGCTTGTTGCAACATGTTGTGTAGTGCACTTACTCTTTCTTTTTTCCCTTTTGTTTTTAATGCTCAATTATTGTTCCATTTTCCAACTTAGGTGAATAATACAGTGCATAAATGTAGAAAAATATGCATTCCTGTGGGGCATTGCCTGCTCATGCTGTGATAGTGTTTTCTGCCTTTCTGCCTTGATGTATGGCATTTAAATTGTCTAATAATCTCCCCTTCACCCCTGCCAATCTCCTCTCACTTCTAGTTTGTCCTACAGTTATTAGAACATGCACCATTCTAAACCCACTTGCTCAGTTTTGTCTCTCATTTCCGTGTATTTACACTTGCACTTATTATCCCGGAGTCTTCTTTTCAGAGGGTTCTTTGTCCTCGTTCTGTATGGCATGAACTGAATGGTGAAGTTTCCAGCTCTTCCCATTTCCTGTCACTCCAGCTTGAAACTGCACAGAGAATGGAATAGTGCTCAGTAGTGCAACCCCCTCTCCCCCCAAAAACCCCAAAACAAAAAACACCCCTTCCCCCCCAAACCTACCCCAAGTAACAATATTTTTATTGGAGCAAATACTTATTATAGTGGATCTGCACTGACCCCCCCTTCCTGTCATTCCTCAGAGCCTGCTCTCATGGGTTTACTGCAGACGGGAATGGTCTGGACCCTGGTTTCTAATTCAGTGAACTGTCTGTGAGCAGCTTTTTAACACTAGTCAAACAGCTTGACTTGCATTGGTGCAGAAGAAAGAATGGCTGGCTGGACTCTGAGGCCAGGTCCTCAAAGGTATTTAGGTGCCTAACTCACATTGAAATCAGTGGATGTTAGGCTATAAGGCCCACATCCTCAAAGGCATTTAGTCCCCTATCAGCACTTCTGAGATCTGCTTCCTGAATAGAGAATGATGCTTGTCTACACAGGGAAACTGACCAGCACAGATATAAAGGAATAAATTATTCTGCTATAACTATGCTGGTGTAATTCCCTTGGGTGATTTTATGTATGACTAAAATGACTTTATTCCAGAATAATAACTCTGCTTTGGAGTAATCAGGTGGAAGTTTGGGGTTTTTGGATCAAAAATTTGTTAATGAAAAAATTAGTCAGAAACTTGACAATTGGAATTTTTTGTCTAGCTCTTCTTCTAATTGTTCCTAATTGTTTCCTTTCTTTGATCTTTCCTTTTTCTCTTCAGTATCTTTCCCAACAGGGCCGGCTCCAGCACCAGCCCACCAAGCTTGTGCTTGGGGGCGGCACCTGGAGGGGGGCGGCACGGTGCTCCGGCTCCGGCCGCCGGGGAGAGCGGAGCCCCGGCCGGGCACTTCGCCCTCCTCCCAGGGCTCTGGCCGCCCCCCCCCCCCCGGCGCCCTCCCCCCGGCCGCCGGGGAGAGCGGAGCCCCGGCCGGGTCTCGCCGCCCTCCCCCCGCGGCCTCCCCTGCCGCGCTGGGGGGAGGGGGGGTGCGGCCGGAGGCTTTTTTGCCTCGGGCGGCAAAAAAGCCAGAGCCGGCCCTGTTTCCCAAAATCACTTGCTGTAATTGTGTTTAAAAGGCTTGAATGACAATACAAGGTGGAGATTTGCTCTAAATTATGAGACTATGTGGGCTTTATTCAATTTTCTTTTACTGAGCCCAAAAAGAAGAAAAGAAAACTATTTTCTGAGTAAACAAAAAGCCACTCTACAACCCAACTTTCTCTACTGCTTAAATAAGTCCTTTTTAACCTGTCTCTTCAAGGTTTCAAAGAAGTGGTTCTGTGATTTGAATAACTTTTAAGGGGTTATGCCCTCAGTGAAAAGCCATTGTCTTCAAATAATGCTCTTTGTTACAGCGATCTGTAGCACAACCTTAGTGTAAGGTTGAGGAATAGGGGTTGCACAGATGTAAAAGAGAACAGATTTTTCTTCTCATTTCTTTTTTACTGGTGATGATGGATTAGACTGGAAGAACTCAATTTGACTTTAAGAATCAAGGCTGAGTTTGTAGGGCTGCCTATTAAAAAGCTGACAAACAAATTTATTTTTTATTTGTAAACTAGTGAATTTAGTATGGAGTCAGTAATTGGAACACTATGATGTCATATTTAGTGTCAGTTTTCAGAGTAGAAGTGCACTTTAAAGAAATTACACTTCCATAATCTTCCTAATTCTGGACAATTCTCCTTCTTTTTCTATTTTCAGTTTAGTTTCTTCCTTACAATAGAGAGTGATCATGTCCTGGCACGTTTCAATACAGAAACTCAAGACTCCCCCCCCCCCCCTTTACTTACCAATAGCTCTGCTAGGTATCAAACTGCAGTTGAATCTGAATGCTAGCCTTGTTCAATACTGATGTACCATTGCCATTTAGATTCCTATTGCCTTACAAGCTCGTTGCTGGTTTGGAGTCCCCAGTTATATCCATTTTAGCTTTCAATAATCAATTCACAGAGCAAGCTGTGTTAGTTTAGAAGATGACTGTGTTGAGGAAGCTAAATAGAAAAAAGTTCTTTATCCTCTCTTATATCTTTAAATTGACTGCCATTAATGCCCAGAGTTAGTAACCTCAAGAGGCAGCATGTACCAGACAGGGTTTTTGCTCCCAAGGTACAGCATTATGATGTTGTGAGATATTTACAGAGCAGTTTATTTTGGGCTGGGTTAAATTAGCAACTTTGCTTTCAAAAATACCATCTCACGGATCAAGTCAAAGTACACACCAAATCACAAGTGTTTCTTAGCTCTTATGTTGACCTTAATAAGTCTTCAGAATTAATCAGAGAAACATATGGTATATTTTGTTCTTTTAACTCCTTTTAACCAGCTTTCTCCCACACAAAATGTTTCTACATTTACATACAGGCCCATTTTCAAATAGAATCAATTCCTGGTTCTCTGGCAAAAGGGAAATAGTATGGTTCAGTGAATAGGGTAATAGAAATAAGTTCAGGAAACCCAGGTTCTGTTCTTGCTTCTGACCGTGACCTGGTATGTGGCTTTAGGTGAATCACTTCTCTCCTCTCTTTCCCTCCCATCTTTGGTCTATTTGGACTGTACACTCGTCAGAGCAGGGGCTATATTGTCCTCTGTACAGTATCTAGCACAATGAAGCTCTGACCTCTACGGGTGTTACCTCTACTCATGTTGAGTGGTACTTTATCCCATTAGTAGTCTCACCAAATCAATTGTGTTATTTTGCTTGCATACCTTTCTGATCCCTAAATTCAGTACAATTTATTTATAGATTTACGTACATGAAATCTGTTTGGGGAAGAATACATTGTAATCAAGTCTTCAGGAACTGAGGAAATATGTTAACTAATATACTTTTGCATATTAAAAAATAATGAATGCCCTGAACCTTGATATAGAAAAGAGTTCACTAGAAAGTCAAGTTCTCTCCACAGAAAGTGTAACAATTTACTGATCCACCTGTAATAATGACATGAGTTTTTATTTACTTAAACATTTTGTTTTCATAGAATCATAGAATATTAGGGTTGGAAGGGACCTCAGGAGGTTATCTAGTCCAACCCCCTACTCAAAGGAGGACCAACCCCAAGTAAATCATCCTAGCCAGGGCTTTGTCAAGCTGGGCCATAAAAACCTCTAAGGATGGAGATTCCACCACCTCCCTAGGTAACCCATTCCAGTGCTTCATCACCCTCCTACTGAAATAGTTTTTCCTAATATCCAACCTAGACCTCCCCCACTGCAACTTGAGACCATTACTCCTTATTCTGTCATCTGCCACCACTGAGAACAGCCTAGCTCCTTTCTCTTTGGAACCCCCCTTCAAGTAGTTGAAGACTGCTATCAAATTCCCCCCTCACTCTTCTTTTCTGCAGACTAAATAAGCCCAGTTCCCTCAGCCTGTACTCATGAGTCATATGCCCCAGCCCCCTAATCATTTTTGTTGCCCTCTGCTGGACTCTGTCCAATTTGTCCACATCCTTTCTGTAATGGGGCCCCCAAAACTGGACGCAATACTCCAGGCCTCACCAGTGCTGAATAGAGGGGAATAATCACTTCCCTCAATCTGCTGGCAATGCTCCTACTAATGCAGCCCAATATGTTGTTAGCCTCCTTGGCAACAAGGGCACACTGTTGACTCATATCCAGCTTCTCATCCACTGTAATCTCCAGGTCCTTTTCTGCAGAACTGCCGCTTAGCCAGTTGGTCCCCAGCCTATAGCAACGCATGGGATTCTTCCATTCTAAGTGCAGGACTCTGCACTTGTCCTTGTTGAACCTCATCAGATTTCTTTTGGCCCAATCCTCCGATTTGTCTAGGTCACTCTGGACCCTATCCCTACCCTCCAGTGTATCTATCTCTCCCCCCAGCTTAGTGTCATCCACGAACTTTCTGAGGGTGCAATGCATCCCATCCTCCAGATAATTAATAAAGATGTTGAACAAAACCAGCCTCAGGACAGACCCCTGGGGCGCTCCGTTTGATACTGGCTGCCAACTAGACATGGAGCCGTTGATCACCACCTGTTGAGCCTGACGATCTAGCCAGCTTTCTATCCACCTTATAGTCCATTCATCCAATCCATACTTCTTTAACTTGCTGGCAAGAATACTGTGGGAGACCGTATCAAAAGCTTTGCTAACGTCAAGGTATATCACATCCGCCACTTTCCCCATATCCACAGAGCCAGTTATCTCATCATAGAAGGCAATCAGGTTGGTCAGGCATGACTTGCCCTTGGTGAATCCATGTTGATTGTTCCTAATCAGCTTCCTCTCCTCCAAGTGCTTCTCTCCTTATTTTCATATGCTAAAGATCTGTTGAATGTCTGAGAACTGGCACTCAAGAGCATGGACTAATCCTTGGGATGCAAGACTTTCAGACATGTTATACAATCTGCTGTATCCTACTAAAGATAGTATAAGACTATTAGAAATGAACTGAATAGGTGAGGAATAGTCTTTGTATTAAGGAGTTAGGAGTCTGTCACTCTGCTGGCAACCCTGCAGAGACTCACATAGCAAAGCCACCACACAGTGCTAATAGTGTCACTTATCCCACAGCCATTCCAGTGTCCCATATGCAGTCACTGTCTGTGTGGGGTGTGTGCATGTGCACGAGGGGAGTTGACAATGTGCAAGAGGAAACTGTAGGAGATGAAATCAATGTAATTTTTCACCTCTACTTCTTGCAATGGAAAATATGTAATAACAGAGTATAATTGAGGTCTTACAAGATTCTTCTTTGCGAAAACCCACTAATTAATTAAAAATCTAAAAATGGAGCTGGAAAAGGTTTTTTTTTTTTACATGAAGGAAGACAAGCAGTTGGAATGATATGAAATAGGAAATGATTGTTTTAAACAATTATCCTAAGAAGAAGTCATATGATTACTTCATTATACTGTGGTCACTATTAAAAGGAAACTGTGCCTGAGCTT
>NW_020712806.1:0-1015 GCF_002925995.2 Terrapene triunguis | reverse complement strand
CCGAGCTGGCTTTAAACTTGCGAAGCTGTGGCACGATGGACTTCAGCATGGGCTAGATGCCCACGTAATTACCCAGTGGCGGGGGCTTCTCTGCTCCAGCACCCGAGCAAGCCCCAGGAAATCTAGCTGGGGTACGTCTACACACGCTGCAGTCACCCCACGATTGCAATCTCGCCCTGCCCTTAGGACAGGACAAGAGACAGCAGGTGGAGACAGCCGGGGGAGCACAAGGAAACCAGGAGACAATATCGGGCCAGCATGACGGGCAGTGAGATCTGCTTCTGCAAAGCTGGCCTGATCCCTTCCCTGGATCCCATTCCGATGAGGAGCCGATACCAGGTGCTGCGAAGCCAGCACAATCTACGAAAAGCCGAGCATTTCGCAGGGTGTGGGGGGGTGGGGAACAGACGGCAAAGACGCGTTTTTAATATAGACTGAAAATTAATTTCTTCCCCGAGCTCCGTGCCGTGACCGTCACCATTCCCAGAATCCCAGCGGGGCGTGCGCCGAGCTCTCCTTTGTCGGCGTGGCCCAGGAGGTGAGAAGGAGGCCGGGGTGGATTTGTTTACACTTGATAAACTGATGCTCCAGCCGATTTATAATTAGACTGATGGGGAAGGGGCCCTTTTATGTTTTCAACACCATTTAAAAATAGATGGTGAGTCACATGGAGAGAAGGTTTCTTTTTACCCCGGGGCAGAGAGTGGCCAGGACTCAGCCTTCCCTGCTATGGCTGGCCCAGGCCGTGGGCTGCAGAGCAATACACACCAGGGGATTGCAAAGGTGGGTGAGGATCATTTTTCACACTTGACAGATGGAGAAAAATGAGGCAGAGAGATGGGAAGTGACTTACCCAGACCCACGCAGCAAGGAATCAGCAGAGCTCGGTATAGAGCCTGGGAGTCTTGAGCCACCATCCCCTGTGCTAACCACTGGATCACACTGCCTCCTATGGCTGGGAATAGAAGCCAGGAGTCCTGGCTCCCAATCCCATCCTACCTCTAACCCACTACAC
>NW_020712805.1:0-1221 GCF_002925995.2 Terrapene triunguis | reverse complement strand
CCGAGCTGGCTTTAAACTTGCGAAGCTGTGGCACGATGGACTTCAGCGTGGGCTAGATGCCCACGTAATTACCCAGTGGCGGGGGCTTCTCTGCTCCAGCACCCGAGCAAGCCCCAGGAAATCTAGCTGGGGTACGTCTACACACGCTGCAGTCACCCCACGATTGCAATCTCGCCCTGCCCTTAGGACAGGACAAGAGACAGCAGGTGGAGACAACCGGGGGAGCACAAGGAAACCAGGAGACAATATCGGGCCAGCATGACGGGCAGTGAGATCTGCTTCTGCAAAGCTGGCCTGATCCCTTCCCTGGATCCCATTCCGATGAGGAGTCGATACCAGGTGCTGGGAAGCCAGCACAATCTACGAAAAGCCGAGAATTTCGCGGGGTGTGTGTGTGTGGGGGGGGGAACAGACGGCAAAGACGCGTTTTTAATATAGACTGAAAATTAATTTCTTCCCCGAGCTTCGTGCCGTGACCGTCACCATTCCCAGAATCCCAGCGGGGCGTGCGCCGAGCTCTCCTTTGTCGGCGTGGCCCAGGAGGTGAGAAGGAGGCCGGGGCGGATTTGTTTACACTTGATAAACTGACGCTCCAGCCGATTTATAATTAGACTGATGGGGAAGGGGCCCTTTTATGTTTTCAACACCATTTAAAAATAGATGGTGAGTCACATGGAGAGAAGGTTTCTTTTTACCCCGGGGCAGAGAGTGGCCAGGACTCAGCCTTCCCTGCTACGGCTGGCCCAGGCCGTGGGCTGCAGAGCGAAACACACCAGGGGATTGCAAAGGTGGGTGAGGATCATTTTTCACACTTGACAGATGGAGAAAAATGAGGCAGAGAGATGGGAAGTGACTTACCCAGACCCACGCAGCAAGGAATCAGCAGAGCTCGGTATAGAGCCTGGGAGTCTTGAGCCACCATCCCCTGTGCTAACCACTAGATCACACTGCCTCCTATGGCTGGGAATAGAAGCCAGGAGTCCTGGCTCCCAATATACCCTACTCTGATGACTAGATTCCACTCCCCTCTCACAGGTGTGAAGAGACTAGCAGTCCTGACTCTGAGCCCCTCCTACTCTACCTACTAGGCCACATACCTTTCCAGATCCAGGACTAGAACCCAGGAGTCCTGCTGGTAAGGCCTGACTACTCTAACCCACAGCAAGGAATAGAACCCAGGAGTCCTGGCTCCCAATCCCATCCTACCTCTAACCCACTACA
>NW_020712804.1:0-1084 GCF_002925995.2 Terrapene triunguis | reverse complement strand
TTAAAGCACAGGACGGGGGCCGGCTGCGGCTGAGACCGACTCTGCCGGCTGCTCGGTGTCTCTCCCTGTGTGTGTAACGTTCCCCAGAAGCCATCAGGCCTCGGGCGAGCTGCGCCCCACGGCGGGCCTCCTGCCTGCAGTGTAGCTCAGGGGGTCAGGGGTAGGACCCCCGGGTTGCTCCCAGCTCCAGGAGGGAGGCCGGCAGAAGAGCGTAGCTCGGGGAGTCAGGGCGCTGGGGTTTTCTGGGGCTCACCTTGGGGAGCTTTCTGGGTGTCGTTCCCCCGAAGGGTGAAATGAGGGGCACAGCCCCCGCTGCTCTGGGGCGGGCAGAGGGCGAGGCAGTGTTTGTACAGTGCTCTGCGGTCCCTGGCAGAAGGGGGGCAGAGGGCTGGGCTGTGGCAGGCTTTCGTGGTGCCAAGGTTCCTGCTCCCAGGCCCTGAAGCACAGGAGGGGCAGCGCCCAGGGAGATGCCACCCATTTACCTTGAAAGGCACCCGGAGCCTTCATTGCCACAGCTTCCCCCTCGCCGGCCCCGTGCGGTGACTCGCCGTGGACCCTGCGGCTGGGGTGTGCTTGGTACCCTCCCACCCAGGGCCTGGCGCTGCCATGCGGGAGCCGCAGGTTCCTGATGGCTCGGGTGCAGTACGGGGGGGGCGGGTTGAGCCCTCTGTTGGCTAGGTTACAATGGGAGGTGGCCTCGAGAGCAGGGGGGACTGGGTGTCGAGGCACCTGGGTTCTGGTCCCAGCTATGAGAGGGGAGTGGGGTCTAATGGGTAGAGCTGGGTGGGGGTGCTGCCAGACCTGCCCCTGCCCTGAGCAAGCCCCTCAGGCTGTACACTATGCAAGCTTCCCTGTGGGCCGGGGTTGGGGGCTCGTTAACTCTTCGCTAAGTACTTGGAGATGGGTGGGTGGATGGTGCTGGGACTGACTGACCTGCTGGGCATCAGCGTTTCTAACCAGTGTCTTCCTGTGGGGAGAATGGGGTCAGCTCCCCACAGTGCTGGGTGACTGTGGCCACCAGGGCCCAGCCATTGGCTCCCCCTGGCGCTGGGTGACCTCCCAGGCCCGGCGATTGGCTCCCCGC
>NW_020712803.1:0-1194 GCF_002925995.2 Terrapene triunguis | reverse complement strand
CTGCGGCTCTGGGTGACAGCCTGGGTCCAGCGATCGGCTCCCCCCGGCGCTGGCTGACAGCCCGGGCCCCGCGATCGGCTCCCCCTGGCGCTGGGTGACATCTGGCCTCTGTGCCTCTTGTACTGCCTCCTACTCCCCTGCTCCCATCCATGCTCTGTCTCTTTAATGACAGGTTTCAGAGTAGCAGCCGTGTTAGTCTGTATCCGCAAAAAGAACAGGAGTACTTGTGGCACCTTAGAGACTAACAAATTTATTAGAGCATAAGCTTTCGTGGGCTACAACCCACTTCTTCGGATGCATATTGAGTGAAACATATCGAGGAGATATATATACACACATACAGAGAGCATGAACAGGTGGGAGTTGTCTTACCAACTCTGAGAGGCCAATTAAGTAAGAGAAAAAAAACTTTTGAAGTGATAATCAAGGTAGCCAAGTACAGACAGTTTGATAAGAAGCAAGTGTGAGAATACTTACAAGTCTCTTTAAGTGTCTCCTTCCCTTCCAGCTTTTTTATCCTATTAGGTGACAAACTGCTGCTAATCCCCATAACCCTGAGAAGCAGGGCACTTAGCAGGCAGGCAGCCCCCTGTCTCCCGTGATTGTGTTAGTAGAAGCCAGTGGGTCTGTCTGTCAGTTACCTCCCTGTCTTCCTCTGTGTGGCCAGTCAGAGGGAGCGTGGCCGTATGGTTGGGGTGTTAGTGGGCGATCTGGGTTCAAGTCCTTGCTCTGCCACAGCCGCCCTGTGTGACCTTGGGCAAGTCTGGTAGCTGCTCTGTGCCTCAGTTTCCCTGCCTGGACCATGGGGATAACAGCCCGGCTCCCAGTGAAGCCACATCAGTGACGCTCAGACTGAGGCTTGGGAGCCGCAAGTGGCTCGTTAATGTGGTTCCTGCGGCTCTTTGCAGCACATGATATTAAAACGCGGCGGGAGTTCATGATTAACCAGTCTAAGTTATTAACCAATCAGGATGTGTTTACTATGTTAGTAACCAACTGCAGAATACTTGGTCAGTCGTTTTGCTGGGAGAATAATCTCTATAGATAAATAGTAAAGGAAACAATGAATTCCCACTCCTGTGGCTCTTTGGGGGAATGCTGATGGCTAATTTGGCTCCTGAATCACCAAGGACTGAGTATCACTGAGCGAAATCCACAGATGTGCTCAGATGCCCCAGGAATGGGCCCTGCATC
>NW_020712802.1:0-1206 GCF_002925995.2 Terrapene triunguis | reverse complement strand
TTAAAGCACAGGACGGGGGCCGGCTGCGGCTGAGACCGACTCTGCCGACTGCTCGGTGTCTCTCCCTGTGTGTGTAACGTTCCCCAGAAGCCATCAGGCCTCGGGCGAGCTGCGCCCCACGGCGGGCCTATTGCCTGGAGTGTAGCTCGGGGGGTCAGGGGTAGGACCCCCGGGTTGCTCCCAGCTCCAGGAGGGAGGCCGGCAGAAGAGCGTAGCTCGGGGAGTCAGGGCGCTGGGGTTTTCTGGGGCTCACCTCGGGGAGCTTTCTGGGTGTCGTTCCCCCGAAGGGTGAAATGAGGGGCACAGCCCCCCATGCTCTGGGGCGGGCAGAGGGCGAGGCAGTGTTTGTACAGTGCTCTGCGGTCCCTGGCAGAAGGGGCAGAGGGCTGGGCTGTGGCAGGCTTTCGTGGTGCCAAGGTTCCTGCTCCCAGGCCCTGAAGCACAGGAGGGGCAGCGCCCAGGGAGATGCCACCCATTTACCTTCAAAGGCACCCGGAGCCTTCACTGCCACAGCTTCCCCCTCGCCGGCCCCGTGCGGTGACTCGCCGTGGACCCTGCGGCTGGGGTGTGCTTGGTACCCTCCCGCCCAGGGCCTGGCGCTGCCATGCGGGAGCCGCAGGTTCTTGACGGCTCGGGTGCAGTACGGGGGTGGGGCGGGTTGAGCCCTCTGTTGGCTAGGTTACAATGGGAGGTGGCCTCGAGAGCAGGGAGGACTGGGTGTCGGGGCACCTGGGTTCTGGTCCCAGCTGTGAGAGGGGAGTGGGGTCTAATGGGTAGAGCTGGGTGGGGGTGCTGCCAGACCTGCCCCTGCCCTGAGCAAGCCCCTCAGGCTGTACACTATGCAAGCTTCCCTGTGGGCCGGGGTTGGGGGCTCGTTAACTCTTCGCTAAGTACTTGGAGATGGGTGGGTGGATGGTGCTGGGACTGACTGACCTGCTGGGCATCAGCGTTTCTAACCAGTGTCTTCCTGTGGGGTGAATGGGGTCAGCTCCCCACAGTGCTGGGTGACTGCCTGGGCCCGGCGATTGGCTCCCCGCAGCGCTGGGTGACCGCCCGGGCCCAGCGATCGGTTCCCTGCGGCGCCGGGTGACTGCCCGGGCCCGGCGATCGGCTCCCCCTGGCGCTGGGTCACCGCCCGGGCCCAGCGATCGGTTCCCTGCGGCGCTGGGTGACTGCCCGGGCCCGGCGATCAGTTCCCTGCGGCTC
>NW_020712801.1:1106-1218 GCF_002925995.2 Terrapene triunguis | reverse complement strand
GGCCCAGCGATCGGCTCCCCCCGGCGCTGGGTGACAGCCCGGGCCCGGCGATCGGTTCCCTGCGGCGCTGGGTGACCACCCGGGCCCAGCGATCGGTTCCCCCCGGCGCTGG
>NW_020712801.1:0-1006 GCF_002925995.2 Terrapene triunguis | reverse complement strand
GCCCGGGCCCAGCGATCGTCTCCCCCCGGCGCTGGGTGACAGCCCGGGCCCGGCGATTGACTCCCCCCGGCGCTGGGTGACAGCCTGGGCCCGGCGATTGGCTCCCCCCGGC
Source organism: Terrapene triunguis (assembly GCF_002925995.2). Classification (NCBI taxonomy): domain Eukaryota; kingdom Metazoa; phylum Chordata; order Testudines; family Emydidae; genus Terrapene; species Terrapene triunguis. The sequence continues at coordinate 894 of NW_020712801.1, read as the reverse complement.
GCTGGGTGACAGCCTGGGCCCAGCGATCGGCTCCCCCCGGCGCTGGGTGACCGCCCGGGCCCAGCGATCGGCTCCCCCCGGCGCTGGGTGACCGCCCGGGCCCAGCGATCGGCTCCCCCCGGCGCTGGGTGACATCTGGCCTCTGTGCCTCCTGCTGCCTCCTACTCCCCTGCTCCCATCCATGCTCTGTCTCTTTAAGTGTCTCCTTCCCTTCCAGCTTTTTTCTCCTATTAGGTGACAAACTGCTGCTAATCCCCATAACCCTGAGAAGCAGGGCACTTAGCAGGCAGGCGGCCCCCTGTCTCCCGTGATTGCGTTAGTAGAAGCCAGTGGGTCTGTCTGTCAGTTATCTCCCTGTCTTCCTCTGTGTGGCCAGTCAGAGGGAGCGTGGCCGTATGGTTGGGGTGTTAGTGGGTGATCTGGGTTCAAGTCCTTGCTCTGCTACAGCCGCCCTGCGTGACCTTGGGCAAGTCTGGTAGCTGCTCTGTGCCTCAGTTTCCCTGCCTGGACCATGGGGATAACAGCCCGGCTCCCAGTGAAGCCACATCAGTGACGCTCAGACTGAGGCTTGGGAGCCGCAAGTGGCTCGTTAATGTGGATCCTGCGGCTCTTTGCAGCCCATGATATTAAAACGCGGCGGGAGTTCATGATTAACCAGTCTAAGTTATTAACCAATCAGGATGCGTTAGTAACCAACTGCAGAATACTTGGTCAGTCGTTTTGCTGGGAGAATAATCTCTCTAGATAAATAGTAACGGATACAATGAATTCCCACTCCTGTGGCTCTTTGGGGGAATGCTGATGGCTAATTTGGCTCCTGAATCACCAAGGACTGAGTATCACTGAACGAAATCCACAGATGTGCTCAGATGCCCCAGGAATGGGCCCTGCATC
>NW_020712800.1:0-1295 GCF_002925995.2 Terrapene triunguis | reverse complement strand
AAAATGCGAATTATATTCCTCGTCTGTGATAGTGAGAAATTTCTCATAGAATCATGCTTCAAAAGACATTAGGATGCGCTGGTAATTGTTTGGTAGCGATCAGGGAGTGAGAAATACAAAAAATAGAAAATGCTTCCTGAGCTGCGCTAGCAAACAATTTCTCAAGGAATCTTTGTTAAATGATGCACTACTGGTCAGTTGGTAGAGATCGGTCTGTGACAAAAGGAAACATGAGCGATTCATGCCTGATCTGTGCTAGGGACAAATTTCAGAAGGCATCATGCTTCAAAAGACATTAGTATTGTCTACTTGTCGTTTGGAACAGATGGGTTTGCGTGAATAGTGAAAATGAGAAATACATTGCTGAACTGTGCTAGTGACGAATTTCTCAAAGAATCTTCGTTTAAAAGCCACTAGCATGAAATGCTAGAGATTTCCTTGAGATTGGTTGGTGAGAAAGAGGAAAAATGATAAATTTAATCCTGAGTTGTGCTTGTGATGAATTTCTCTTGGATCACGCTTTAAAATCTTACACCACGAGGATTCACTACTGGTCAGTTGGTGGAGATCGGTTCGTGAGAAAAGGAAACATGAGAGATTCATTCCTGATCTGTGCTAGTGACAAATTTCAGAAGGCATCATGCTCAAAAGACATTAGTATTGTCTACCTGTCATTTGGAACGGATGGGTTTGCGTGAATAGTGAAAATGAGAAATATATTGCTGAACTGTGCTAGTGACGAATTTCTCAAAGAATCTTCGTTTAAAAGCCACTAGCATGAAATGCTAGAGATTTCGTTGAGATTGGTTTGTGAGAAAGACGAAAAATGATAAATTTAATCCTGAGTTGTGCTTGTGATGAATTTCTCTTGGATCACGCTTTAAAATCCATTAGGATGGATTATGGGCCATTTGGCAGACATCTGTTCCTGAGAAAGATGAAAAATTTAAAATAAATTCCTGAAGTGTGCTAGGGACAAATTTCTCAAGAAATCTTACGCCACGAGGATTCACTACTGGTCAGTTGGTGGAGATCGGTTGGTGAGAAAAGGAAATGTGAGACATTCATTCCTGATTTGTGCTAGGGACAAATTTCAGAAGGCATCATGCTTCAAAAGACATTAGTATTGTCTACTTGTCGTTTGGAACAGATGGGTTTGCGCGAATAGTGAAAATGAGAAATACATTGCTGAACTGTGCTAGTGACAAATTTATCAAGGAAACGTCGTTTAAAAGCCACTAAGATGGACTGCTAGAGATTTGGTTGAGATTGGTTGGTGAGAAAGACGAAAAATG
>NW_020712799.1:0-1925 GCF_002925995.2 Terrapene triunguis | reverse complement strand
ATATCGAAAATGCGAATTATATTCCTCGTCTGTGATAGTGAGAAATTACTCATGGAATCATGCTTCAAAAGACATTAGGATGCGCTGCTAATTGTTTGGTAGCGATCAGGGAATGAGAAATACAAAAAATAGAAAATGCTTCCTGACGTGTGCTAGCGACCAATTTCTCAAGGAATCTTTGTTAAATGATGCACTACTGGTCAGTTGGTAGAGATCGGTCCATGAGAAAAGGAAACATGAGCGATTCATGCCTGATCTGTGCTAGGGACAAATTTCAGAAGGCATCATGCTCAGAAGACATTAGTATTGTCTACTTGTCGTTTGGAACGGATGGGTTTGCGCAAATAGTGAAAATGAGAAATACATTGCTGAACTGTGCTAGTGACAAATTTCTCAAAGAATCTTCGTTTAAAAACCACTAAGATGAAATGCTAGAGATTTCGTTGAGATTGGTTGGTGAGGAAGACGAAAAATGATAAATTTAATCCTGAGTTGTGCTTGTGATGAATTTCTCTTGGATCACGCTTTAAAATCCATTAGAATGGATTATGGGCCATTTGGCAGACATCTGTTCCTGAGAAAGATGAAAAACTAAAAATAAATTCCTGAACTGTGCTAGGGACAAATTTCTCGAGAAATCTTATGCCACGAGGATTCACTACTGGTCAGTTGGTGGAGATCGGTTCGTGAGAAAAGGAAACATGAGAGATTCATTCCTGATCTGTGCTAGGGACAAATTTCAGAAGGCATCATGCTTCAAAAGACATTAGTATTGTCTACTTGTCGTTTGGAACAGATGGGTTTGCGCGAATAGTGAAAATGAGAAATACATTGCTGAACTGTGCTAGTGACCAATTTCTCAAGAAATCTTCGTTTAAAAGCCACTAGGATGGACTGCTAGAGATTTGGTTGAGATTGGTTGGTGAGACAGACGAAAAATGAGAAATTTTTCCTGAGTTGTGATATTGATTAATTTCTCTTGGAATCATGCCTTGAAAGCCATTAGGATGGCCTAGTAGACATTTGGCAGAGATCTGTTCTTGAGAAAGAGAAAGAATGAAAAATAAATTCCTGAACTGTGCTAGTGACAAATTTCACAAGGAATGGTGCTTCAAAAGACATTAGTATTGTGTGCTTGTGGTTTGGAAGAGATGGGTATGTGCAAATACGGAAAATGAGACCTCCATTGCTGATCTGAGCAAGGGAAAAATTTCTCGTAGAATCATCTTTTAAAAGCAATTAGGATGCTCGGCTATTGCATTGAAAGAGATAGGTTCCAGCGAAATATGGAAAATGCGAATTATATTCCTCGTCTGTGATAGTGAGAAATTTCTCATGGAATCATGCTTCAAAAGACAATAGGATGCGCTGCTAATTGTTTGATAGAGATCAGGGAGTGAGAAATACAAAAAATATGAAAATGCTTCCTGAGCTGTGCTAGCGACCAATTTCTCAAGGAATCTTTGTTAAATGATGCACTACTGGTCAGTTGGTAGAGATCGGTCTGTGAGAAAAGGAAACATGAGCGATTCATGCCTGATCTGTGCTAGGGACAAATTTCAGAAGGCTTCCTGCTCAGAAGACATTAGTATTGTCTACTTGTCATTTGGAACGGATGGGTTTGCGCGAATAGTGAAAATGAGAAATACATTGCTGAACTGTGCTAGTGACGAATTTCTCAAAGAATCTTCGTTTAAAAGCCACTAGGATGAAATGCTAGAGATTTGGTTGAGATTGGTTGGTGAGAAAGAGGAAAAATGATAAATTTAATCCTGAGTTGTACTTGTGATGAATTTCTCTTGGAATCATGCCTTCAAAGCCATTAGGATGGATTACGGGCCATTTGGAAGATATCTGTTCCTGAGAAAGATGAAAAATTAAAACTAAATTCCTGAACTGTGCTAAGGACAAATTTCTCAAGAAAT
>NW_020712798.1:0-10392 GCF_002925995.2 Terrapene triunguis | reverse complement strand
CTGAATTGTGCTAGTGACCAATTTCTCAAGGAATCTTCGTTTAAAAGTCACTAGGATGGACTGCTAGAGATTTGGTTGAGATTGGTTGGTGAGAAAGACGAAAAATGATAAATTTATTCCTGAGTTGTGCTTGTGATGAATTTCTCTTGGATCACGCTTTGAAATCCATTAGGATGGATTACGGGCCATTTGGCAGATATCTGTTCCTGAGAAAGATGAAAAATTAAAAATAAATTCCTGAACTGTGCTAGTGACAAAATTCTCAAGAAATCTTTGTTTAACGCCACGAGGATTCACTACTGGTCAGTTGGTGGAGATCGGTTCGTGAGAAAAGGAAACATGAGAGATTCTTTCTTGATCTCTGCAGGGACAAATTTGACAAGCAATCACGATTCAAAAGACATTAGTATTGTCTGCTTTCCGTTTGGAACAGATGGGTTTGTGCGACTATTGAAAATGAGAAATATATTGCTGAACTGTGCTAGTGACCAATTTCTAAAGGAATCTTCATTTAAAAGCCACTAAGATGGACTGATGGAGATTTGGTTGAGATTGGTTCGTGGGAAAGACAAAGAACGAGAAATTTATTCCTAAATTGTGGTAGTGATGAATTTCTCTTGGAATCATGCTTCAAAAGACATTAGGGTGCTCTGCTAATAGTTTGGTAGAGATTAGGGAGTGAGAAATACAAAAAGATATGAAAATGCTTCCTGAGCTGCGCTAGTGACCAATCTCTCAAGGAATCTTTGTTTAAAAGCCACTAGGATGGACTGCTAGAGATTTGATTGAGTTTGGTTGGTGAGATCGGTTTGTGAGATAAGGAAACATGAGAGAGTCATTCCTGATCTGTTCTAGGGACAAATTTGACAAGTAATCACGATTCAAAAGAGATTAGTATTGTCTGCTTGTGGTTTCGAAGAGAGGGGTTTGTGAGAAACATGAAAATGAGAAATACATTGCTGAACTGTACTAGTGACAAAGTTATCAAGGAATCTTCGTTTAAAAGCCACTAAGATGGACTGCTAGAGATTTGGTTGAGTTTGGTTGGTGAGAAAGACGAAAAATGAGAAATTTATTCCTGAGTTGTGCTAGTGATGAATTTCTCTTGGAATCATGCCTTCAAAGCCATTAGGATGGCCTAGTAGACATTTGGCGGAGATCTGTTCGTGAGAAAGAGAAAGAATGAAAAATAAATCCCTGAACTGTGCTAGTGACAAATTTCACAAGGAATCGTGCTTCAAAAGACATTAGTATTGTCTTCTTGTGGTTTGGAAGAAATGGGTGTCGGAGAATAACAGAGTTCTCACTTTTTGTTTGGGTACAGCAAGTCAGATACTTTATTTTGTCTCACAATTGCGCAGAGGGAGAGAGCTAAGCAGGTCTCTCTACAGGTAAACAATTACAGCAAACCTTTATACCTTTCATTACAGACAGTAACAAGCAACAGCTGCATTTTGTTTATACATAGGCCATCTTGATATCTTATTTTTCTCACTTGTTTTGACTCTAGCCTACATATAATATTTTCTACACATTATCTACACAAGGTCGCAACAACTTCTCACACAGTTCTTTCCCACTCGCCTGACACAATCCTCGCTTCTAGAAATCTCGCGTTATTAGGGTTACAGTTAGCCTGACTCTTGCTAACGAACTGTCATGCATTGCAATGACAAGCAATAACATTCCCACATGCATCCTCCCCATGGACCCGGCAGGATTCGGTATGTGGGATTGGGTAATTCACCGAGACATCTGGGAAATTAGACCACCTGGTATGCCCAATTGATTTTTAGTCAGTGCTCCTAGGATTACACCTGACATGTGGATGGGGTTAGGGACTCAGTGGACATTTTGGCCGTTAGAACCCCCACAGCTTCAGTGTATATGTAAACTGAAGCCAGGGGAAGTTGTCACTGTTCATGACTACATTTGCTGGGAGGGTAGGGGACAAGGAACTACCCTGACAGGACACTTACTTTTTCAAGCTAATGATAGCTGTGTGTATGTTAATGCCACCACCTTGCAAGACATACATTTTAATCTCACTACCACTGCAGGCAATCATATTATCTACTGGCCTGCAGATAGAGTTTTGCAAGTAGCCCTTAGGTTCCAGATACCCTTTAATTGGACTAGTTTAGTACCTGATAGATTTCAGAATTTGTTTTCACTGTTACCAGAGGTTCAGAAAATCTCTGAAGTACAAGGGCAAATTCACATGCTTCAAAATATATATCAAGTTGAAAAGTATGCCTTTCAGACAGCTTATAGAGTATCCACTTTATGTACTAAGTATGATGTACTGTGTTTTATGACTAAGATTGTACAACAACCCCATCATATTATTGCTATGGGAATGTTATTGCTTGTGTTGTTGTTAGCTAGTGTAGGAGTATGTTATTGTTGTTGTAAAGGACGTAATAATAGTAATACTTTTCATGTCCATGCTCACCATGCATTGTCATTACATCCAATCAAAACCCCTAAGGTTGAAGCATCTGATGTAGAATCTGAATTCCAAGATTTAATGCAAATAGAGATTTGAAAATGTTTGTTGTACTAGTAGTACAAAAGGGGGGGGGTTTGTGGAAGCAGAGAAAGAACTGACAGGAAGGAACTGCAATGCATGACAGTTCGTTAGCAAGAGTCAGGCTAACTGTAACCCTAATAACGCGAGATTTGTAGTCAGGAATCCCTGGACTTTGGTGGTTTCAGCAGAGCGTGTGTTTCTTCTTTTCTTCTTCAAAAGCAGTTGTGATTCAACATAGTACAGGGGAGAGGTTACTAGCACTTCACCCTGTACTGGTGTGATTCCTTTAAAAAAATTCAAAGGCATTGTAGATCTGTCAGTGGACAAGGGAGAGGTTACTAGCACTTCACCTTGTCCTCCTTCCCTGCTGTCCAGAAGGCACAGCAGAGCTAGCAGGAGAAATAGGCTGATCATCAGCTGGAGAATCCTCTCCAGGTGGAGGGGTCTTTTTGCAGTGAGAAGCATGGGTCCAGGCAGGTAGTCCTTGACACTTCACAGCAGTGTTGGTGGTTAACAGGACTTGGAAAGGGCCCTTCCAGCGTTGAGCCAGGGCAGTCTTTCGCTGATGGACCTTTATGTAGACCCAGTCTCCTGGTTCCAGTGAGTGGCAGGGTTGCACAGGATCCTTGGGTAGTGCTTCTTTCACCTGTGTATAAAAAGACTTAACACATTTCATTAGTGCCTGGCAATACTTAAGCATTGTGTCATCCATTAAATGAATGTCCATCTGAGCTAGGGTCAGTGGGGGCGCAGTTGGTAGTCGCATCGGGCGCCCTGTCAAAATCTCATGAGGGCTGAGTCCAGTCTTTCGATTGGGAGTGGCTCTCATACTCATTAGTGCCAGAGGAAGGGCATCTGGCCACTTTAAGTTTGTTTCAGCACAAATCTTGGCCAGTTTATTTTTCAGAATTCCATTCTGGCGTTCCACTGCTCCAGCAGACTGCGGATGGTGGGGGCAGTGAAGGTTGTGTTGGATCTGCAAAGCTGCACATAACTCTTTTACAATCTGTCCAGTAAAATGAGTTCCACGGTCACTGTTGATACTCACAGGGATGCCAAATCGTGATACAAAATCTTTAAGCAGAAGTTTCACAACAGTCCTGGCATCTGCTTTCCTGCAGGGAAAAGCTTCAACCCAATTTGAAAATACATCAACTAAAACCAATACATATTCATAACCACAACATTTAGACAGTTGAATAAAATCAATCTGAATATTTACAAAAGGTCCCCAAGGGGGAGGGGGAGCTGCCTGCCTCACTTTAACAGCTTTACCAATGTTATGCTGCTGACAAATCACACATTGTTGACAGTAGTGATGTGCAATGACTGGGAAACCGAATGCACACCAATCTCAGTTAACTGCAGCAACCATCCCCCCTTTGCTTACGTGTGCCAGTCTGTGGTATACACAAGCAAGATAGGGCATTAGCATCTTCGGTGCAACCAGGCGACCAGCTGGGGCACGCCAAAGATGGTCAGTGTGTAGAATACATCCATTAGCACTCCAAAAACGTTTCTCAGCTGCTGGTGCTGCTTCCTGGATCTTGGCCAGATCCTCAAGGGAGGCTAGTGGAGGCTGCTCAATCAAAGCACAAGTATATTCAGCCTGAGGTGCAGAAAGGGCCGCTGCTTTGGCTGCAGCGTCTGCCAAAGCATTTCCACGGGTAACTTCATCATGAGGGGTCTGGTGAGCTATACATTTAACAACAGCTATAGCTTTGGGCAATAAAAGGGCATCCAAAAGAGCAGATACATACAGACTATTCTTAATAGGAGAACCAGTGGATGTAAGGAAACCTCTATACTTCCAGAGCAAACCATAATCATGTACCACTCCAAAAGCATAACGAGAGTCTGTATAAATTGTAACTGCTTGATCCTGAGCTAGAATGCAGGCTCGAGTTAAAGCCACAAGTTTGGCCACTTGAGAAGAAAACACAGAAGGAAGGAAAGCACTTTCAATAACAGCATAGGCAGAGCACACAGCATAACCAGCAACCAATTTACCCTTAGAATCTCGCAAGCACGAACCATCCACAAAGTAAATAAGATCAGGATTTTGCAAAGGCACATCTAGCAAATCATCTCTTGGACGGGAGAGGACCGACGTCACAGACACACAGTCATGTGGGTCTCCGTCCTCCGGCCCAGGCAACAAGGAGGCAGGATTTAGAACGGGGCAACGAGCCAAAGTAATATGAGACAAAGACAACAAGTCAAGCTCATATTTTGTAAGACGAGAAGTGGATAAATGCTGTGTCTTAGATTTTAACAAGAGTGCAGCCACAGCGTGAGGGACAGCAACAATCAAAGGAGATCCTAAGACAATAGATTCGGATACTTGAACAGCGAGGGCCGCTGCAGCCACAGCACGCAGGCAAGGGGGAAATCCAGCTGCCACAGTGTCTAGGGCAGTACTGTAATAAGCAATGGGACGGTGTTTATCTCCGTGCTTTTGCGTTAATACAGCCAAAGCATACCCATTACGCTCATGACAGAAAAGAGTAAATGGTTTAGCATAGTCAGGAAGTCCCAGGGCCGGTGCAGTGGACAGGCTTTGCTTGATAGCAACAAAAGCTCGTTCAGCCTCTGGAGACCAAGGAAGAGGCTCAGGGGTACCTGACTTAGTCAGATCTTGTAAGGGTTTAATCATTGTTGCATAGCCTAAAATCCACTGTCTACAGTACCCAGTCATGCCAAGAAAAGTACGCATTTGAGAAATAGTACCAGGCCTAGGCATATTTAGAATAGCTGAAATACGAGAATCTGATAAATGACGAGTGCCAGGGGAAATATCATGACCAAGGTAATGAACCCTGGGCTGACACAGCTGTAGTTTTTCCTGGGATGCCTTATGACCCTTAGCAGCTAAAGCAGTCAAAAGAATCAAAGTATCAGCTTTACAAGATTCAAAAGAAAGGGATGCCAGCAAAAGATCATCCACATACTGTATAAGCACTGATTTACCTGGAAAAACCACATCATCCAGATCCTTCTTCAGGATTTGGGAAAACAAGGATGGGGACTCAGTATACCCTTGGGGTAACCGGGTCCAGGTGTACTGGCGTCCTTTATAGGTAAAGGCAAACAGATACTGACTATCAGGGTGAATGGGGATAGAAAAGAAAGCTGAACAAAGGTCCACAACAGTAAAGTGGGTGGCTGAAGGTGGAATACAAGAAAGAATTGTAGCTGGATTTGGAACCACAGGAAAAGAAGGCAAAACAACAGCATTAATTGCTTGGAAATCCTGAACAAAACGATGGGTGTTCTTTCCTAGCTTCTTTACAGGAAAGATAGGAGTATTACAAGAACTGGTGGTGGCAACAATAATACCCTGCTGTAATAAAGACTCCATTACTGGGGCTATTCCTTCCTCTGCTTCAGGACGCAGAGGGTATTGTGGAACCCTCGGCAAAACTTTAGAAGGATCAACAAAAATCTTAACCGGCTCAGCTGTCCGAATCTGTCCCACTTCATTTGCATGCCGAGACCAGAGATGGGGGGGAACTTGTGACAACAAATGCACAAGATCAGGGCTAAGAGTTGTTGGTAATTTAGCTGGCTCCTCTATGTGGAGTGAAGCCAACACTAGATTAGTATTCTCATCAGGAACTTGTAAGAATACGCCATCTGGTGTGCAATAGATAGTACAGCCTAATTTACACAAAAGATCCCTTCCCAGCAAATTCACAGGAGAGGAGGGGCTGAGCAAAAATGCATGCTTGTTAGCAAGGGGCCCTAGTGAAACCGCAAGGGGTTTTGTGACAGGATGCGAAACAGGTTGATTTGAAATGCCAACGGCATTTACAGACAAAGTTGACAAAGGAACAGAGGGAAACTCCGAGGATCTTAGAGCAGATCTACTAGCTCCAGTATCCACAAGACAAGTAACAGATTGTCCTGCAATTTCACAATTTACATAGGGGCCTTCTTGATTAATAGGAATTAAAGGATTCATGATGTAGTTACGTTCCCTCAGGCTGTCCTAGTAAGAGGTAGTTTGTGGGGTAAAATTAGACGCTTCAGGATTTGGGAAAGGAGGGGTGGAGGGTTCTGAGATAATCGGGCTGGGCAAGCATTTCTCCAGTGTCCCTCTTGGCCACAAAAGTGGCATGCAGTGTTCCTAGTCTGGGCAGGATACGAGGGACCTTTCCCTCTTCCTCGCCCACGACCTCTTCCTCGTCCTCCCCTCATTCCCCCACGGCCCGTGGTTTGATAAGTTTCTAACTTTAAGGCCAAAAGTTTAGTTTCAGTATTCTCTTTCTTCTGCTCTATGCAAGCTGTACAATGATTGGCGACTGTCACCAATTCAGAAAGGGTTTTAGTTTGCCAGCCAATACAGATAGTTCTTAACTGCTGCTGAATCTTCGGTAAGAGTCCCTGAACAAAAGCAGCCCCTACTGCCTCTCTGGCATTTTCAGCTGGCTGAGCAATTCCCAAATGTTGTTCAAAAACCTTAGTCAGTCTATCTAGATAATCAGCAGGGGACTCTCCTTTATTCTGTTTACAGTGGGTAATCTTTGTCCAATCTGTCTTCTTAGGGCAGACTTCCGTAATAGAATTTAAGAGATGGTCCCTAGCCTCTCTTAAGTCACGCTCAATTCCAGGGTCGGCACCTGGCCAAGCTGCCTGTCTGGTAAGCGGTTGTTGAACTTCGGCTGGCATAATCACCCGTAAGAGTTGATTAATGTCTGCCCAAGATGGATTATAACACTGAACCACTGTCCGGAGCTCGTCTCTAAATTTTTCTGGCTCCTCCCTAACGTTAGGAAATTCTTTTACCAAGTTTCTCAGATCTCCTGGTGACCACGGGGCATGCACTGTGACCAACTGTCCTGCAGTCCCGGGCAGTTCTCTTAAAGGAGCCTGGAGTGTCTGCGCTAGGCTTCTAGTAAAGTAACGGGTACCCTCCTCAGAAGGACCAAAGTCGGGAGAGCTACTGGGAGGATCAGAATCATCCCTTTGTGGTGAAGAGGAGGGTTCTCTCATAGGAGAAGAAAGAACAATTTGTGCAGCTGATACATGCGGTGGTGAAGCTGACACTGCCGGGCGAGGTTCGTTAGCAGACCCAGCCGGCGGAGGGGGAGGAGGAGGCACGGGCTGCTGCTGCTGAATGTTACTGAAAAAAATCTACAATGTCCTCAGCAGTTTCCTCTTCACTGTCAGCCTTAACTAATTGGGGATAAAGAGGAGCAGAAGGAATTGCTTGAGCAGGAAGACATCCCTTTGCCTTACATTTAAGTTGTAAATGGTGTACTTGCGTTTTTAATTTTTCCTGGGAGTCTTTTAGACTCCGCACTCGAGACTCGTGGAGTCTCTTTGTTGCTTCCTCCCACCAATAGACAAATTGCTCCCACTGCGTATCAGAGGCTTTTGGCGAAGCCAGGGTTTCTCTGAGATATGTAAGTTTATCTAAATCGAAGGTACCTTCTAGTGGGCATTGTTTAGATGGATTTGCACGCGTGTAAAGATTCCAATTCTCTAAATACCTGCAGGTTGTTGGACCATAATGTACGTACATGAAATAAGCTGGGGTACCCTAAGGGGGTGAGAGAGAATGCTTAGACTGTCCCCCACCCATTTTCCAATCACACACACAGGGAGGAGGATGCCCTGTCCGCGCAAGCGGCTTATAAACTAAGGATCTCTCCCTACAGGGTACTCACACAGGAGAGGCTAACAAGGATAGCCACGACCCCCCTACACCTCCCTTTAGCAAAGAGCATCGGCTAGTCTCAGAAAGATGGCGCCGCTTACTCTGTTGCTTCCAGTGAGATGATCATACTGTCAGTGGCTCACACACAGAGGAAAAGGGAGGGAAGATGGTTTCACACACTCCTAGACCCAGGTAGCCTCCTCGCCGGACGATGCCAGGCCGAGTTAGCCCACCGTGGGTCGGATCTCCTAAAAGATCCTCTAGTTACCGGGCTTGCATTAGAGTACTTCTGGTCACGAGCCAAAAGACTTTGCAGAGTACTCTGGGCGTCTTCCGGTAACGCTCAATTCACACTGGTGTACACACACACACACACCAAGGCCTCTATTCCAGGTACTATTCCCAAGTACCACGATGCAGCTATGAGGCGGTAACAACCCCTCTTGAGGCGGTAACAACCCCTCTGTCCGGACTCAATACTCTATGAGACGGTAACAACCCCTCTTGAGGTGGTAAAAACCCCTCAGCACCGGTGCATACCTATGCATCTCTCAGGGCAGGTCTACACTTACTTCCTGGTCCGGCCGTAAGCAATCGATCTTCTGGGATCGATTTATCGTGTCTTGTCTAGACGTGATAAATCGATCCCGGATCGATCCCGGAAGTGCTCGCCGTCGACGCCGGTACTCCAGCTCGGCGAGAGGAGTACGTGGCATCGACGGGGGAGCCTGCCTGCCGCGTCTGGACCCGCGGTAAGTTCGGACTAAGGTACTTCGAATTCAGCTACGTTATTAACATAGCTGAATTTGCGTACCTTAGTTCGAAGTGGGGGGTTAGTGTGGACCAGGCCTCATATGCATAGGGGACGACCAAACTAACAGGTCCCCAGAACCGCATACAACTACCTTATTGGGGTGGCAAAACAATTCCCCAGAACCGTTCTGCATCTGACCTTGTTGCACAGTCAATAAGTTCGGATGGCATGAGCCCAACAGGGACAGACGGCCCCACGGACAGTCCTCCTCTGACACCCCAATAGAGATTTCAAAAGGTCTCTTACCTCTATTGTGGCGCCAGGGGGTTCGAAGGGGAACGATCCGTAGCAGCTGCTGGTGCTTCTGCGGGCGTTGCTATCCCGGACGAGCCCCCAAATTGTAGGAGAATAACAGAGTTCTCACTTTTTGTTTGGGTACAGCAAGTCAGATACTTTATTTTCTCTCACAATTGCGCAGAGGGAGAGAGCTAAGCAGGTCTCTCTACAGGTAAACAATTACAGCAAACCTTTATACCTTTCATTACAGATTTCAGAGTAGCAGCCGTGTTAGTCTGTATCCGCAAAAAGAACAGGAGTACTTGTGGCACCTTAGAGACTAACAAATTTATTAGAGCATAAGCTTTCGTGGGCTACAACTTCGGATGCAGTTAAGAAGTGGATTGTAGCCCACGAAAGCTTATGCTCTAATAAATTTGTTAGTCTCTAAGGTGCCACAAGTACTCCTGTTCTTTTTTCATTACAGACAATAACAAGCAACAGCTGCATTATGTTTATACATAGGCCATCTTGATATCTTATTTTTCTCACTTGTTTTGACTCTAGCCTACGTATAATATTTTCTACACATTATCTACACAAGGTCGCAACAACTTCTCACACAGTTCTTTCCCACTCGCCTCACACAATCCTCGCTTCTACAAATCTCGCGTTATTAGAGTTACAGTTAGCCTGACTCTTGCTAACGAACTGTCATGCATTGCAGTTCCTTCCTGTCAGTTCTTTCTCTGCTTCCACATGGGTTTGTGCAAATACGGAAAATGAGACCTCCATTGCTGATCTGAGCTAGGGAAAAATTTCTCGAGGAATCAACTTTTAAAAGCAATTAGGATGCTCTGCTATTGCTTTGAAGGAGATAGGTTCCGGCGAAATATCGAAAATGCGAATTATATTCCTCATCTGTGAAGGTGAGAAATTTCTCATGGAATCATGCTTCAAAAGACATTAGGATGCTCTGCTAATTGTTTGGTAGAGATCAGGGAGTGAGAAATACAAAAAATATGAAAAAGCTTCCTGAGCTGCGCTAGTGACCAATTTCTCAAGGAATCTTCGTTTAAAAGCCACTAGAATGGACAGCTAGAGATTTGGTTGAGATTGTTTGGTGAGAAAGACGAAAAATGAGAAATTTATTGCTGAGTTGTGCTA
>NW_020712797.1:0-1366 GCF_002925995.2 Terrapene triunguis | reverse complement strand
TTCATGAGAAAGAGAAAGAATGAAAAATAAATTCCTGAACTGTGCTAGTGACAAATTTCACAAGGACTCATGCGTCAAAAGACATTAGTATTGTCTGCTTGTGGTTTGGAAGAAATGGGTTTGTGCAAATACGGAAAATGAGACCTCCATTGCTGATCTGAGCTAGGGAAAATTTTCTCGAGGAATCATCTTTTAAAAGCAATTAGGATGCTCGGCTATTGCTTTGAAAGAGATAGGTTCCGGCGAAATATCGAAAATGTGAATTATATTCCTCATCTGTGAAGGTGAGAAATTTCTCATGGAATCATGCTTCAAAAGACATTAGGATGCGCTGCTAATTGTTTGATAGAGATCAGGGAGTGAGAAATACAAAAATATGAAAATGCTTCCTGAGCTGCGCTAGTGACCTTTTTCTCAATGTTCTCAGTTGTTTAATGCTGCACTACTGGTCAGTTGGTAGAGATCGGTCCGTGAGAAAAGGAAACATGACCGATTCATTCCTGATCTGTGCTAGGGACAAATTTCAGAAGGCATCATGCTTCAAAAGACATTAGTATTGTCTACTTGTCGTTTGGAACAGATGGGTTTGTGCGAATAGTGAAAATGAGAAATACATTGCTGAACTGTGCTAGTGACCAATTTCTCAAACAATCTTCATTTAAAAGCCACTAGGATGGACTGCTAGAGATTTGGTTGAGATTGGTTGGTGAGGAAGACGAAAAATGATAAATTTAATCCTGAGTTGTGCTTGTGATGAATTTTTCTTGGATCACGTTTTAAAATCCATTAGGATGGTTTACAGGCCATTTGGCAGACATCTGTTCCTGAGAAAGATGAAAAATTAAAAATAAATTCCTGAAGTGTGCTAGGGACAAATTTCTCAAGAAATCTTACGCCACGAGGATTCACTACTGGTCAGTTGGTGGAGATCGGTTCGTGAGAAAAGGAAACATGAGAGATTCATTCCTGATCTGTGCTAGGGACAAATTTGACAAGCAATCATGATTCAAAAGACATTAGTATTGTCTGCTTGTGGTTTCGAAGAGAGGTGTTCGTGAGAAACATCAAAATGAGAAATACATTGCTGAACTGTGCTAGTGACAAATTTCTCAAGAGATTTGGTTGAGATTGGTTGGTGAGAAAGATGAAAAATGAAAAATAAATTCCTGAACTGTGCTACTGACAATATTTCAAGGAATCTTTGTCTGAAAACCATTAAAATATAATGCTAAAGGGTTGGTAGAGATCGGTTGGTGAGAAAGACGAAAAATGAGAGAAACATTCCTGATCAGTGCTAGGACAAATTTCTCATGGAGTGGTGCTTCAAAGGCCACTAGGATGCTCTGCTAGCAGTTTGAAAGAGATT
>NW_020712796.1:0-1902 GCF_002925995.2 Terrapene triunguis | reverse complement strand
GGTGATGCCCTCTGAGGAGGAGAAGGTGGCAGGGGGCGATGCCTGCCCGGCCGCAGAAGGGGCAGCGGAGGGGGCGTTGAAGGAGGCTGCCCTGGGGGCCCCACTGCAGGAGGAGAAGGTGGTGATTGCAGCCGAGTGTGTGGAGGAGCAGCCTGGCTCCAGCCCGGCCTTTGTGATCCCGGAGTTGCGGCTGGACAGCACGGTGGACGGCCCGACGGACGAGGAGGATGAGGAGGAAGACGAGGACGAGGACGAGGAGGAGGACAGTGACCAGCTCTATCTGGAGAGGAGCGAGGGGAAGCGATGCAGCATGATTGAGCCATCGGGCTGCGAGCCGACCTACACCCTGACGGTGCAGGGCTCCCTGCGGCGCCGCACACACAGCGAGGGCAGCCTGCTGCAGGAGACGAAGGGCCACTGCTTCACCTCCGACACCACCCTCAACTGCCTGGACATCCAGGGCCCCCAGACCCGCTGGGCACTGCCCTCGCCCAGGACCCTCAAGAAGGAGCTCACCAAGAACGGGGGCTCCATCCACCAGCTCGGCCTCCTCTTCTCTGGGCACAGGAAGGTACGTGAGCCAGAGCCCCCCGCTCCCTCCCCTTGCCGGGGCTGCTCTCCCTCGCGGTGGGGAGGAGCTGGGGGGTGCCCTCCCTTGCTGGGGATGTCCTGCTGTCAGGAGGGCTGACGGCTATCTCGGCAGGGTCTGACCTCCTCTCCCCCACGGAGGGGTCCCTCTGTGCCCCGGGGATACAGGCCTGGAGCCAGAGAGAGAATGGGGGAGGCCGGACTAATGCCTTCCTCATCTGCATGGCCCTGGGCAGATCCAGTCCCTGGCCGCGGGGGTTACGGGGGGCACAGCTGGGGAGGTTGGCATGGGGCCCCAAGCACTGAGGCTTCTGCCACCGGGCTGACAGGCTTGTGTCCCTGCAACCCAGCCGCTGGGGGTGCCGTGTGCCCGTCCGCCAGTCCTCATCCTGTGCCCACCCTGCCCATGGAGGACAAGTCACTCGCTGAGCCAGAGTGCCAGGCCCCAGCCCAGCTGTCTCCAGAGCCCAGGCACTGTAGGACCCGCCACCAGCATCCCCAAACTCCCACCCCCACTGCAGGGCTGAGGCTGTCCTGCTACGCTCCAAGCCGCAGCATGGCAGATGGCAGCTTGGGTTCCGCTGTGGTGCTGGTGGGGTGGGCAGGCAGCATTCACGGAGCTGCTGTGCCTCTCCTCTAGATTGGGCTGGTTTGGGGTGTGTTTTTGGTGCCCCCTCCAGGCAGCCCAGTGCAAATTCTGCCCCAATGTCCTGCCCTGGGCTCATACGACCCAGCCCCTCCGCCCCCAGCATCAGTGCTACCAGTGCCTCTAAGACAGGTGGGGATCCCCTCCTAGCTCCGGGAAACCAGAGACCCCAGCCTGGAGCCCCATCTCCCCAGCAGATCGATGGTGCCTGGCACGGGGGAGCTGAGCCCTCGCCCCACAGGGAAGGGCGACTCTGCCAATGATGTCATTGTCTGGCTCCTCTGGCAGCACCGTCTGATCCCCGCCCCTCGACAGCTTCCTCCCCAGCCGGATGTTTAATGTTCAGTCCCGTGCTCACACAGCGTACGTGCCTGGGGGGAGGTGCCCCTGGCAGCCCCCCTGCTGCACCCACCCGGGACTCCCTGCTCAGTGTTGCAGGGGCAGGCACAGCCCTGCCACTGTGCCCTGCAGAAGTGCTCCTCCTTGACCTGTGCAGGGGACACATCACCTTCATATTGGTGCACAGAACAAAATTCATGTGGTATGGGTGGGGCTGAGGGGTTCGGAGTGTGGGTGGGGCTCAGGGCTGGGGCTGAGGGGTTCGGAGTGTGGGTGGGGCTCAGGGCTCTGGCTGGGGGTGCGGGCTCTGGGGTGGGGCTGGGGATGAG
>NW_020712795.1:0-1901 GCF_002925995.2 Terrapene triunguis | reverse complement strand
GGTGATGCCCTCTGAGGAGGAGAAGGTGGCAGGGGGCGATGCCTGCCTGGCCGCAGAAGGGGCAGCGGAGGGGGCGTTGAAGGAGGCTGCCCTGGGGGCCCCACTGCAGGAGGAGAAGGTGGTGATTGCAGCTGAGTGTGTGGAGGAGCAGCCTGGCTCCAGCCCGGCCTTTGTGATCCCGGAGCTGCGGCTGGACAGCACGGCGGACGGCCCAACAGACGAGGAGGATGAGGAGGAAGACGAGGACGAGGACGAGGAGGAGGACAGTGACCAGCTCTATCTGCAGAGGAGCGAGGGGAAGCGATGCAGCATGATTGAGCCATCGGGCTGCGAGCCGACCTACACCCTGACGGTGCAGGGCTCCCTGCGGCGCCGCACACACAGCGAGGGCAGCCTGCTGCAGGAGACGAAGGGCCACTGCTTCACCTCCGATACCACCCTCAACTGCCTGGACATCCAGGGCCCCCAGACCCGCTGGGCACTGCCCTCGCCCAGGACCCTCAAGAAGGAGCTCACCAAGAACGGGGGCTCCATCCACCAGCTCAGCCTCCTCTTCTCTGGGCACAGGAAGGTACGTGAGCCAGCGCCCCCCGCTCCCTCCCCTTGCCGGGGCTGCTCTCCCTCGCGGTGGGGAGGAGCTGGGGGGTGCCCTCCCTTGCTGGGCATGTCCTGCTGTCAGGAGGGCTGACGGCTATTTCGGCAGGGTCTGACCTCCTCTCCCCCACGGAGGGGTCCCTCTGTGCCCTGGGGATACAGGCCTGGAGCCAGAGAGAGAATGGGGGAGGCCGGACTAATGCTTTCCTCATCTGCATGGCCCTGGGCAGATCCAGTCCCTGGCCGCAGGGGTTACAGGGGGCACAGCTGGGAAGGTTGGCATGGGGCCCCAAGCACTGAGGCTTCTGCCACTGGGCTGACAGGCCTGTGTCCCTGCAACCCAGCCGCTGGGGGTGCCGTGTGCCCGTCCGCCAGTCCTCATCCTGTGCCCACCCTGCCCATGGAGGACAAGTCACTCGCTGGGCCCGAGTGCCAGGCCCCAGCCCAGCTGTCTCCAGAGCCCAGGCACTGTAGGACCCGCCACCAGCATCCCCAAACTCCACCCCCACTGCAGGGCTGAGGCTGTCCTGCTACGCTCCAAGCCGCAGCATGGCAGATGGCAGCTTGGGTTCCGCTGTGGTGCCGGTGGGGTGGGCAGGCAGCATTCACGGAGCTGCTGTGCCTCTCCTTCAGATTGGGCTGGTTTGGGGTGTGTTTATGGTGCCCCCTCCAGGCAGCCCAGTGCAAATTCTGCCCCAATGTCCAGCCCTGGGCTCATACGACCCAGCCCCTCCGCCCCCAGCATCAGTGCTACCAGTGCCTCTAAGACAGGTGGGGATCCCCTCCTAGCTCCGGGAAACCAGAGACCCCAGCCTGGAGCCCCATCTCCCCAGCAGATCGATGGTGCCTGGCACGGGGGAGCTGAGCCCTCGCCCCACAGGGAAGGGCGACTCTGCCAATGATGTCATTGTCTGGCTCCTCTGGCAGCACCGTCTGATCCCCGCCCCTCGACAGCTTCCTCCCCAGCCGGATGTTTAATGTTCAGTCCCGTGCTCACACAGCGTACGTGCCTGGGGGGATGTTCCCCTGGCAGCCCCCCTGCTGCACCCACCCGGGACTCCCTGCTCAGTGTTGCAGGGGCAGGCACAGCCCTGCCACTGTGCCCTGCAGAAGTGCTCCTCCTTGACCTGTGCAGGGGACACATCACCTTCATATTGATGCACATAACAAAATTCATGTGGTGTGGGTGGGGCTGAGGGGTTCGGAGTGTGGGTGGGGCTCAGGGCTGGGGCTGAGGGGTTCGGAGTGTGGGTGGGGCTCAGGGCTCTGGCTGGGGGTGCGGGCTCTGGGGTGGGGCTGGGGATGAG
>NW_020712794.1:0-9587 GCF_002925995.2 Terrapene triunguis | reverse complement strand
ATGCATGGAGCTTCAGACTTGGTCCGTATGCTGCTTGCCTGTATGTCACTTTGGTCCCTATAGAAATAATTGCCAGTAGGCATAGCAAAGTTTCCTACAGCAGGGTGAGAAACAAAGCAGCTCTGCAAAGGAACCTTCGGCAGAGGATTGCAAAGTTCCTACACAAAAGTTTCCTAGAGATCTCTATGGAGAATCCCTGGGATATCCCATTGTACATTAACAAACTGTTCTGCTGGGGACCCACTGCATAGCTGCATAGGCTCTGTTAATTTGTATCCCTTATCCCTTCTCTACCATATAACAAAGTAAATGAGACCTCAATCTCCTATCACTGTGCAGTACCAAAGCAAAATGCATGCTTACCAGACCTTGCCTCTCCTGTTTCATGCGTGCCAGAGCCAGTGTGCTGGGACTGACTCACTAGACCCCTCCAGAGTCAAAAAGAGGTGCTGGCTTGCCACCGGATAACCCTCCAACATCCTCCTCCAACCCCACTTCTCATCCACCAGTTTGTTCTCGAGGTTGACTCCGCTGGCTGCTGCTTCCAGTCCCCCCGAAGTATCTGCAGGGCTCTTGGCGGTGACAGTGGGTCACCAT
Source organism: Terrapene triunguis (assembly GCF_002925995.2). Taxonomy (NCBI): domain Eukaryota; kingdom Metazoa; phylum Chordata; order Testudines; family Emydidae; genus Terrapene; species Terrapene triunguis. The sequence continues at coordinate 8,990 of NW_020712794.1, read as the reverse complement.
CACAGATGGCATACAGCTCCTTGTAGAAGCGGCATGTCTTTGGTGTTGCACCAGACCAACAATTGGCCTCCATTGCCTTTTGGTATGCCTGCCTCAGCACCTTGATCTTAGCACTGTGAGTCCCTTTTGTGTCCCTTCTCCTGCATGCCACATGCAATCTGCTCATAGATATCAATGTTCCTACAGCTTGAGTGAAGTTGTGACTGCACGGCTCTTCTCTCCACAGACCCAGCAGATCCAACAGCTCCGGTGTACTCCATACAGGAGCACATCTGTTGTGGAAAGCCAGCATGGTCAGCTGGAAAGATGCTGTGTGAACTGTCCACACCGAGAAAACAGGAAGAGGATTTCAAAAATGTCTGGGCCTTTAAACCATGGAAGGGCATGTGGCTGTGTACCTGCAGGGCAGCAGAGTTCAAACTGCTGACCAGACCAATCATGATGGGCATTGTGGGACACCTCCTGGAGGCCAATTAGAGTGAAACAAGCAAGTGCGTTGCTCAAATTAGGTTGCAAAAAGCTGTATGCCTCTCGTCGAGGTGGTTTTATTTTGTTGGCGTAGCAGGGGAGTTACATCAGTGGGAGGAGCATTTCAGTGTGTACACCTCCACTCTTTTGTTAACAAAAGCTGACTTTTGTCAACAAAACTATGTAGTGTAGACAAGGCCATAGTGTCCCTATCTAAAATCTGGGCATATATGGAGAAGGGGTGCTACACAACCATTTGCAGCATAGAAGGCTCAGAGCAGTGTGAAATGGTCCATTCATCTCAATGAGATGTTTTCAACTCAATGAGAACACCCCATGGAGACAAATAAAGCCTAAAATAATAGCTCTGAGATATGTGAACTGCCCCAGTCATTTCAGTGGTCTTCTCATCTCCCTCTCCAGTGTCAGTGCTTGTGAGCCTTAGTCATGCACCAGCTGTGCCCCTTCTTAGCTCCTTCTCCCAAGTTCAGCACTGTGTTTTTAGTGCATGCTCCAAGCACGCTTGTTCTCAGCTCCCCAGCCAGAGAGACAGGGCCCCCCAAATCTCAGCTCACGTGCAGGGGAGGGGCAAAGAGAGGAGGTCAGATTCCCCCAGAAGAGAAGTGCCCCCAGTTCCTAGATCATACATGGGGGGCAGACAGAGGAGCTCAGATGCCCCTAGTGGAGAGGGATTGCTATATGTCGGCTTACATGGGGAGAGGCAAGAAGAGGAGCCCCAGATCCAGGCTGAAATGGAGGAAGGGGCATAGAGGAAGCTCAGACATCCTTGGCCCCCAGGTCCCTACTCACATGGGGGTCAGGAAGAGGGCCCCCTAGAAAACAAGAAGAAATCCTTCTAAAGCAGCTGTATTACATGGCATATTTCCCAGAAATATACCACCTTCTCCTTTGCTAGAGGCAGATAGTAGCAACATGCTCTATAATCATTCTCAGATTTCTTCTGAAGGCTGGGCTTGAACTCCTAGTGCAGGGGTCAGCAACCTTTCAGAAGTGGTGTGCCAAGTCTTCATTCACTCTAATTTAAGGTCTCGCGTGCCAGTAATACATTTTAATGTTTTTAGAAGGTCTCTTTCTATAAGTCTATAATATATAACTAAACTATTGTTGTATGTAAAGTAAATAAGGTTTCAAAATGTTTAAGAAGCTTCATTTAAAATTAAATTAAAATGCAGAGCCCCTGGACCGGTGACCAGGACCTGGGCAGTGTGAGTGCCACTGAAAATCAGCTCGCGTGCCGCCTTCGGCACGTGTGCCATAGGTTGCCTACCCCTGTCCTAGTGCATGGTTGCAGATTGAGTTCAATGGTCACTGTATGGCCTTTCGAGCCATTCAGTTAGTGTGGCAGCTGCTTCCCTGGAAACCCTTTTGTTTCAACAGAGCCTTGGTCTTGCTGTATATGTACATTTAATTCTCTTTGGATCCAACTACGTTCTTAACTTAATCTTGAATAACTTCTTCAATATAACCAATCACTCCCCACCTGTCCTATAAAGGGGCAATGAGTGCCACTCACTAGCTGAAATAAATCCCATGTAATGGAGACTAATTTGGGGATGATCAGAGCTATAGTTTGAGCTTTGGGTGAGGGCAAAAAAAGAAATAAAAGAATTTTAGATTTTGTCAAATTCTGTCATAGATCCGAGTGCTCCCTGCCGGCCACTCACTAGGATTGTCATAAGGGGAATTCAAGCCTCTGGCTTTCCTGGAGTATGTTAAGATTCTAGAGTCTCAGCAGGCTTCAGAATTGATTCTTCCTGGCACATTTCCTGGACACTAACTCTGAGTCACAAGCCCCTTCTTATAAATGGGGCTCCTCAGCCCACCTGCCCCAAGCCCTAGGACTAGCACTGACCTCTGATATACTCCAGTTACTTAAAAACATTCATTTCCCAGAAGCCCTCCCACAAGCTATAAAGCTTCTAATTTACAGTTTAACTCTCTGGGGCATGCAGTAGTTGTGAAGCAGTCAACATGCACGCATACACTTTATGCAGTCAACCATTATGTTCTTTTATACTTAATCACATAAAGCACTGGAAAGTACACATCATACAAAACAATAAATATCTGAAATCATAATACCACTCACTTTCTATCTTACTCTTCCCTTATGAATCCTTGTAGAACCATCTGGGCCCAGATAGGCAGGGTGTCCTGTCCCCAGGCAGGCTGTTGAATCCTAGCTGGTCTCTGTCCTCCACTGAGACCCTTATCCAGTTTCCATGACCTTGCACTCTCCTGCCCTACACTTCTTCTTTCTGTCTCCCCCATGTTCGTGAGTGTTTCTTTATTTAAATCCCTCCCAGTCACCAGGCCTCATTTGTTCTACTCCTGGTAAGTTTTCATTGCTTTTATCTTCTCCCCTGGCTTCAGAGGAGTCAGCTAAACTGGTTTTCTAAGGAAGCAGCTCACCCATCATTCCCAAAGGTTTGTGCCTGAATAGGGTTATTAAGTCCTAAACACTTTCTATTTTAACTCTCTGGTGCATATCTGCTACAGGGCATGTCAGCAATTGTGGATCCACATACAAATAGGCACAGATGATATAGCAATCTTTCAACTTAACAATATAAATCAAAATTTGTAAATTGCACAGATACAGTCCCAAATTGTCAGATTTCTCCCTTATCAAAAAACAAACAAATAAAAAAGAGAGCAGGAGTACTTGACCATTATTCCAGGGATGTTCTGCCTTTCCATGAAGCATCTGCTGTTGATACTTCTTGATTCAAAATTAATACATTAAGTCATTAAACAATTCCAGTGATGATATCAAAATCACGTTTCTTGAAAACTTTATAGGTCAGCTCCTATACACATCCTTCCCATTATCCTATGGAAGAGGTAAGTAGGTAAACACGTAGTGGCAAATAAAATAGCAGCAGGGGCTATATCTATCTTTAAATGACCCCAGATTTTGACCACTAGCACTATCCAAAACCTCCAGGAGGCATAGGAAATTTCACGATAATCTGAGTGAGTATGCACATGTACAAGAGATAACCTTTAAACAGCAAGTTCTTGTCAACCTTAATATAGCAGAACTAGCACTCCTCAATAAATTTCTCTATGGTTTTTCTATAGCACTCATCACTATAGTATCTCAGTGCCTCACAAAAGTAATGTATCTTCACAACATTCCTATGAGATGAAGGGATCATATTTCCCTTGTTTTACTAATGAGGAACAGAGGCACAGACAGATTAAAGTAAAAATGTGTCCACTAATTTGGGGTGCCCAATTTGAGATGCCTAGGACATGATTTTTTCTTCTTTCTAGAAGAACCAGACCTGAGCTGATTAGCACACCATGGGCTAAAGTAGATCTCATTTCAAAAGAGTTTGCTCTAAATATATTAGAGAGACCAACCTATACTGCAGCTGGTCTAGAATTCAGGTAAATGCTAAATTTGAACTAAGGATAGAGGAATGGATCATTTTGTATAAGGCTCATCCTTTCTGAAAAAAAGAAGGGAAAGAGAATTATTTTCTGCCAACCCTCACAACTAGCTGTCTCTTGGGGGGGGAGGGGGGCAGGAGGAATCACTGGGAAGGAATGCAGCCACTGTAAATATGGGACAATTATTAATACAAAATCAAATCAATTGTGCAGATCTATTACTGAACTAGATAAAGTGGTTTCAGCAAGTCAGTGTTGAGCAAAACTTGATAGCATGCAATTCACTTTCAGTTCATCATAAATTGGCCACCAAAATAAAATTAAAATATTTGACATAGGACTACATTTAGTGGGCTTTCAGCATGTCATAACAAAACATTACCAACATTTTAGACATTTGACACAAATGAATGATTCATTTGCTCTTTATTGTCTTATTTATGATTTTAAAATATTCTGTCTTCTACAGACAAATTTTCAGCACACTCAGTACAACTGATGTACCAGGCATATTTAGCTTGAGTTATTATTCATGATGTTACAGGCAATTTCACCTGTTTTCTCTGGAAAACAGAGATGGCCATTCATTGGAACTAGGGGTTGACAACAATGAAGTGGAAGAGATAGAGTACCCGTGACTATAGAAAAGCAGCATTACAGCATGTAGCATTAACTAGAAACAGAACAGTACTTTATTGAAACAGTATTTATTACTTCCACTGGTAAAATGAGGATAATAATCCTTACACTCCCATCATAGACTGGCAGATGGATTAATTATTTTATGAAAAATGTTTTGAAGATGTAAAGTTGTAAACACACGTCAAGTTTTATTATTACTATTTGGAAGGCTGGAAAATAACACTCATCTGAGGTGCTAGAATTGCTGGACTGGTGCCAAAAAGAGGAAATGCTAGTTCAAAGGGTCAATGATTTATCTGAAATCCAATATCTTAAACTATTGCAAATTTAAATGAATTATATGTATTAATATATACCATGCAATGGCATAAGCATTACCTTCAATGACAGTGTTGCAATGCCTGGAGTAATTGTGCTTCTGACCCCTTCATGACTTCCTTGAGGACAACCCCACTCAGGTCTCAGGCCTCTAGCCATCACCTTTCTTGTAGTGGGAACCTGCATTCCTCTCCCTCCTGATTGGGAATTTAGGCTTCAATTCTTCTTGCAACTCATTGTGACCAACTTAGTCTGAGTTCAGTTCAGCGCTTGATGTCTATTCTCTCCCAGGAGCTATGACAGGGTTAACCAGCAGCCAGACAGCCTTCATAAAGCAAGATATTTATCTAGAATAAAAGTATTACAGAAAAAAAACATCTCTTGAAAACAATAAACAGCTTACCAGGTGTCACACACCTTCCACATAGATCCTGGAAGTTCTCAAGATCCTTTAGACTCCTGTAACACAATTTGTCCCTCTTGGTCACAGTGTCATGGCAGTTCTTAGATCCAATGTGGGGGACCTGTCATTTATATCATGCTGCCCCCTTTATACAATTCTTAGTTTTTTGTTTACTGCCATCTTGAATCTGGTCAAAAACAGTCTATGCAATTCTCCCTGGGGGTGGTGCTACAGACTTTTTTACCTGTCTAGTGATTTGTATTCATTACACCCTACCAATGTTAGTTCCTGATAGTTTATTCATACTTAGTGACTGCCCTTCAGTCAGGGGAAACTGAGACACACAGACTTTCATAAAAATAAGTCCAAAGATTCCAAGTTTTCTACAGACTGATATAAGATATTATCATAAAAAGACATTTTGATTATTGTATAGTTTATGCTTTTAGATTTATTAATATGCCCTATTAACATGTCTTAGCACTCATGTAAAACTAAATCTAACATCATGAAACATACCACTGAAGTTCCTCTTTTTACAGAACAAAAGAAAAGGATCTTCCTCTAAAGCATTCCCAAACCACCTATCCAATCACATTGTTCCCCAGCTAATGCCTGGGGGAAAAAAAGATGTGAACCATGCCCTAAAGGTCAACAAACCTGGGATCTGTCAGCAAAGCCGGGGAAGTAAATTCCAGATTTGCAGCCCCTCAGATGAGAATGCTGTGTCACCAGATCCATATGTTTCAATCTAGTGACTCATAGCTCGAGCACCTTAGCTAAACTCAAATGCTGCAGTAACACATGGGTGCGGTGGAGGGGGTAGGGGGAGAGGTGAATCTATGTTCAAGTCATTTGCATTTTGAGAATCAGTCCATCTCTAAACCAGCTTTACTGGACAGGGAGCCTATAAAAAAACTTCCTGTCAATCCTCAGGGACTCTGTACAGTAGTTATCTTACCTACCAAGTGGTATATGCTTTGAAGGGTTTCATAAAATGAAGATTGCATTAAAAGAAGGACAGGTAGCGGATTCTCTATTCCTGTCTTGGGATGATAAGAAACCATGTGCCTGAAGGCACAGGATGAAGATTATTTGAGTATTCCTTTTTGCTGCACCTTGCTTGGAACAATCTCCCACCATTTATGCAACAGATGCCATAATTTCTTCAATCAAGACTCTCGTTACCACACACTTCCTGCAACAGCCTATCAAAGATAATCTGCCATAAACAACCTTTCAAAAATTATTTGCCATAGAAATCAATCTGTAAAATATTATGCACTACAAAAATGAATTGTTTTGGCATGGGATCTTCATATAGTCAACTGTTAACTTAAATAGTTAACTATTTATTTCAAGAAGAAGAAGAACTGCAAGTGATCTACAACGTAACTTGCAGCGATACAATGTGATGTTGGGCATTTTGGGCTATAGAATACCAAGGGATGAATATAATGCAAGGCTGCAGCACACTACTAGATAGGGCCAATGAAGAGGCTTTATGTGTATGTAATGCATTTGGAGCCCTTGAAGCTGTAAGAGAGATATCATGGAGGCACAACTGTTGCAATGATAACAGGAGAAATGGGGATAAAGTGGCAAATACTGATGGTCGTCCCAAATGTGGCAATTTTCCATACCCACGTGATAGGAGTGCTGAAATAGGGCTTTATAATGGAAGCTATTTGAAACCTTAGCTATAGAAAGGCTACCGCCTCTCCATAACTTTACAAATAAAATATATATAAAAACAAATCCAATAAAATAGTTTTGAAGCAAAAAGAAAAAAAACGAACCATGTTTAAAGGTCACATGACATCGGTTTAAAATGTTCAAAAAGGGAGGGCATTCAATTCAGATATTGGTTGAGTTAATATGATATATATATATACACACATACTGTATATATATTCAGAAATTATTGTCATGGTCAGGGAAATGTGAAGGTCTTCAAAGAAGAGGCTGTTCTCAAAACTGCATGCAATTATCATGGTTGTTTCTGTGGTTCTTCACAGTGGGTGGTTTTCTCCATTTTTGCTATGAGTATAACAATAGCTGTTCATCATAAGATTTTCAACTTTTCAATGTCTGAAAGTCACGTTCTACCCCTTTCTTCATCTGATGGGATGATAAAACACATAACGGAGCTGGTAGCAATACACATAACTCAATGGATATTCTCAGTATAGTGCCAATATCACAGCTAGATTTTCTCAAATTTCCTACCTACTGGCTATAATTCTAATGCAAACCCCAAATTTAAGGGCAAGCAGGGAAAACTACTCAATGTTGACCTCTTCAACATTTGTTAGATTCCATTAAGCCAAATGAAATTTGAATGTTGTCCAACAATTCTATTTACAATACCGGTAAGATAGATAGACATATGATGTGGGCAAGATAGATGTAACTTTGGTATTATTTTTATTGATTCCCAGTCTTCTTGAGTGATGATACCTTTTAAATTGGTAGTCCATTTTCTTCTGACCGGAACAAGAACATCCTCTTTCCCTGAAATCTGTTTTTAATGAGTATCACCTAAGGTTGTCACATAGCAATTCTCTCACCTGCTGTCTCTGATTGGCCCCTATGAGATTGGGGTTTGGGAGGGGTGTAGAAGCAGAGAGGCAAAGAGGGACTATAGGACAGAAGAAGTGGATCTCATGCACACTGCAGTTCCAAGCTGAAACTGAAGCAAGGAAGCAGAGAGCTTTTCAGCTGCAAACCTGATTTTCCTTTGTCCTCTCCCTATGCTGGTACTCAGTGTGCTTCTTCTCTGCTCCCACAGCAGAAATAGCATCTTTTCTCCCTTCTCCTGATGTGACTCCTTCTGATAAGTGTGAGGGGAAGAGGCAGAGAAGGGAAGCCATCAGGGAAGTAGGGGAAGTGGGAAGAAGAAAGTAAAACCAGGGGAGGGATTCAGAGAGAGAGAGAAGAGTGAAATTAATGACAGAATAGTTAAGGAATGGGGAAGGAGAACAAAAGGAAGGGGGCATTAGGGAGAGAGTGAAGGACAGAAAGAAAAAAGTGAGAAAAAAGAGGGACAGGTGAAAGGGAAGGAGCTTGAGGAAAGAGAAAAAGAAGAGTGATGTGGAGGAAAGAAAACTAAGAACAGAAGGAAAAGAGGGAGAGAAATAAAAAATGTGGGGAGGGATCAAGAAGAGCGAGACCTGAGGGAGAGGAAGATAAAGGTAGGGAATACATCGGAGAAGAGTTCTGCCACTACAGCTCCTACTTTGTCTAGAGCCAGTGGGAAATCATCCAAAAGAAGAACACACTCCTAAAATACATCTATTTTTCACTGCTGGCTGGCTGTAAAATTTCCCTGAAAACTCCAGTCTCAGTTATTTTCACTTTAATGCACTGTCATTCTCATTACTTACTCCTTTGGAGCCACAAAGTGAAACTTCAAAAAAGTCATCAGCCTCACAGCATTTTACATTGATCCACAAATATATGCCAGGCCTTGAGAAATGTGACAAAAAAATATCAACAGAAATTGGGCAGGTGGGTATCGGGGGATAGTATTGCTGAAACATCACTTTGAGAGGAGAAAAACCAACTCCCATGGTCAAATACACCACCGCCAAGTTTAGGTAATTAACCAGAGTTTTAGAGTCTTATACCATCTAAGTTTTATGTATTCCTATTCTTCCCAGCTTACTATCACTCCACTGTAACAGAAGCACACTGGAAATCAAATAATTTCCCTGATAAATGCAAGCTTATAATGAAG
>NW_020712793.1:0-1307 GCF_002925995.2 Terrapene triunguis | reverse complement strand
CACCGCATTTCAAGAAAGATGTGGAGAAATTGGAAAGGGTCCAGAGAAGAGAAACAAGAATGATTAAAGGTCTAGAGAATATGACCTATGAAGGAAGGCTGAAAGAATTGGGTTTGTTTAGTTTGGAAAAGAGAAGACTGAGAGGGGACATGATAGCAGTTTTCAGGTATCTAAAAGGGTGTCATAAGGAAGAGGGAGAAAACTTGTTCATCTTAGCCTCTAAGGGTAGAACAAGAAGCAATGGGCTTAAACTGCAGCAAGGGAAGTTTAGGTTGGACATTAGGAAAAAGTTCCTAACTATGTCAGGGTGGTTAAACTCTGGAATAAATTGCCTTGGGAGGTTGTGGAATCTCCATCTCTGGAGATACTTAAGAGTAGGTTAGATAAATGTCTATCAGGGATGGTCTAGACAGTATTTGGTCCTGTCATGAGGGCAGGGGACTGGACTCGATGACCTCTCGAGGTCCCTTCCAGTCCTAGAATCTATGAATCTATGAAGAACAGTCTCTTGGTTAAGGCTCTCAAAGCTGTGTTTTACTCCAGCTTTCATCATGCAACCAGTCTGTAGGGTTGGAGTGCAAGGGGTACTGTAATGGAACAGGCATATGCAAGGAATGTGTTGGGGGAGTTTGAGGAGGGCATGGAACGGTGTTGTGTATTGGCTGCAGGAGGAGTCATGCATGGATGTGCTCAGATTTCAGCGCTTTGAGGGACTTGCGGGTCTCTGTCTGGCCCTCCAGCAGCTTTATCATTGCTTCTGTCCATCTGTCATCTGCTCCTGCCCTGTCTCCTTTCCAGGCTATCCAGCCTGAGTTTTTCATGCTCTTGATTTGCTATATGCTGTATCTGTTGACTGCAGCACTTCTCAAAACCATATCCTCCTTACTCCTCCTGGTTTGCCCCCTTATCTGATGGAGGCACTATGCTGATTTGTAAGAGTTTGTTCTCTAGAGCACATCTGAAGAAGCCAAAGAAACAATGAACACACACAGTATTGTGAGTGCACTCAAAGCTGTGAATCACAAAAGTCACATACTCATCGAGAGTCCCAAATATGGTCAGTTTGGTGCGGGGAGGGGATTTGGAAGGAGGAATGGACAAGAAGGGACAAAGGGTCTGGGTGATTTGCAGCGAGGGTCAGGTCAGTATATGCGCCTAGGGAAAGTAATCTGAATACTGGCACCCTTTTCCACAGGCTGGTTATCAAACCCGATATCTCACTCATGAGGGTAACCCAGGATGCAAGGATGCATCTCCTGCATGCATGGAGCTTCAGACTTGGTCCGTATGCTGCTTGCCTGTATGTC
>NW_020712792.1:0-6997 GCF_002925995.2 Terrapene triunguis | reverse complement strand
CAACGAACCCCTGTTGCTTTGCCTCGGGCACCTCTGTGCCAGCAACAGTCTTGGCGCCCAACGTGGGGCTCGAGGCGGAAATTTAGCCTTGCCCGGACCCCTCTCGGAGGTCGACGGATTGTGGCGACGACCGACGCCCAGCGCGCACCGGTGATTTCATCGGGGGCCTCGGCGGAGACGTGGTTTGGTCGACCCCGGAGGGCACAACGGTGCAACGCGCTTGAGTAGTGGAGAAGCAGCTGCGGGCGACGGTGGGGAACCGGTCCTGTGGATAAGGTAGGAATAGTCCAGTGGGGACTTTATCTGTCTTGACCTGGGGACGCCCAGTGTCTACCTGTTTTGACTTGGGGACGCCCAGAGTCTCCCTAATATGGGGCAGGGGCAGAGTACTGTAGGCAGGGCAAGGTGTACACCCTTAGAATGCATTCTGGTGAACTGGAAAGTGTTTGGATCGGATCCATTGATTAAAAGTAAACTGAAAAGATTCTGTACAGTAGACTGGCCTCAATATCAACTAGAGGACCAGGAAAGGTGGCCACCGGAGGGATCACTTAATTATAATACGGTCCTTCAATTGCTTTTGTTTTGTCAGCGTACGGGTAAATGGAATGAACATATGTATGTACAGTTGTTTATGTTGTTAAGAAATAGGTCAGATCTTTTGCAAAGGTGTAATTTGACTCCGACAGGTTCGGTAGTAACTACTGTTAGTCCCCAGAACCCTCCCCCGGTTGTGATGGCAGAGTCGGTGTCCCCTTCGGCTCCAACACCCCCACCATATAAAGACAGGGTGCCTCAGGTCCCAGAGATTGCCCCCTCGGTGGGATTCTATCCATTGATTACTGAGACTCGGATAGCCCGCCCTGGAACAGATAATCGCCGAGCCACTACAATGCAGGTTTACACCCATGTGCCTTTTAATCCGGTGGATCTGGCAGCTTTTAAGACACAGGCAGGGGAATTCTCTACGAATCCAAGCAAGTTTATCTCGGTTTTTGAAGGGTGTCTGGCGAGTCATAAACCTGATTGGGATGACTGTAATATCCTTATGCGGACTCTGCTGTCTGAGGTGGAGCGAAATCAGGTTGTGTCTAAGGCACGGGAGGAGGCACAGCATAGACATGAGGCAAACGCAGCAAACGTCCCTGTTGCTGCAGTTCAGGTCCCTACAGCAGACCCCCAGTGGAATCCCAACGTGCCGGCAGATCTCACCCGTCTCACTGTATACAAGGAGCTCCTATTACATGGTCTCCGACACTCAGCTGTCAGACATAACAATTGGGCTAAGCCGTATGAGCTAGTACAGGAGCCAAAGGAGAGTCCGGTTGCTTTTCTGCAGCGTATTCGGGATACCATCAGGCAAACTACTAATGCAAACCCCGATGATCAGGCTACTGAGGCAATTATAAAGGGTATCTTTACCAGTCGTGCTGCCCCTGATATTAAAAGGAAACTGCAGAAAAAGGAGGATTTGATGGGCATGACAATGGCACAGATTCTGGAAACTGCAAACAGGGCTTACAGCCTTAGGGAAGGAGAAAAGGAAAAGAGGCAAGTGAAAATGATGGTTGCAGCAGTACAGGCTGGTGGCAGGGGAAGATTTCAGGAAGGTGGAAGGGGCCGGGGAATGAGAGGACGTGGGCGTGGGCGCCCTGGCTTACAAGAAAGGCGTCTGGGTCGCAATCAGTGTGCCATATGCCGAAAGGAGGGACATTGGAAAAATGAGTGCCCTGAAAGGGAAGGTACCCCTATGATGGCAGCAGAGGATCAAGAATAGGGGTGTCAGGGGAGACGGACTATCCTGCCCCCGGAACCCCGAGTAAAAATGCGGGTGGGAGATTCAGACATAGACTTTTTAATAGACTCTGGAGCTGCACGAACTGCTGTAAACCAACCCCTTCAGCTGCCTGTGGCAGATTCCCTCACTGTGGTGGGAGCAACAGGGAAAGGAACTAAGTGTCCAGTATATGCCCCAGCGGAATGTGCTTTGGGAAACAGAACTCTATCTCACAAACTGGTTTACCTCCCCGATTGTCCAACGCCTCTATTGGGACGGGACCTGCTTTGTCGCTTAGGTGCTACCCTGCATTTCACTCAAGATGAAATAAGCCTCACCTTACCCCCAGAGAATGCCTGGATAATGACACTTGCAATTGAGCCCTCAGCTATGCAAGCCCCAGAGTGGAGTCAGTGGGAGAAGCGGGTTTTTCCTCTGGTATGGGCATCAGGGATCCCAGGAAAGGCAGCCCATCATACTCCTATTACTGTTCAGCTTTTGCCAGGAAAAGGTCCAGTGCGAATCAAGCAGTATCCAATCAAAAAGGAGGCCAGAGAGGGACTGCAGGAAACTATAGACCAGTTCCTAAAGTGCGGGGTACTTCGAGAATGCCAGTCAGCTTGGAACACTCCTATCTTGCCTGTACAAAAGCCCAATGGCACATACCGGCTGGTCCAGGACCTGAGGGCAGTTAATGAGCGGGTTAAGACTCTACACCCCCTTGTTCCCAATCCGTATACATTGTTGGCTTCTATAGGGGGGCAGTACACCCATTTTTCAGTCCTGGATTTAAAGGATGCTTTCTTTACGATTCCGGTTGACCCCCAGTCACAGGAGATTTTCTCCTTCGAGTGGGAGGACAGAAGGAGGGTTAGAAAGCAACTTTGCTGGACAGTGCTGGCCCAGGGGTTTAAAAATTCCCCCACCCTTTTCAGCCAGGCCCTGGCTAGAGACTTGGAGGAGTGGGACAACGAGGACAATGTCCTCCTCCTGCAATATGTGGATGACTTGTTAATTGCTGCTGTGGGTCTAACCTCTTGCCTTAAAGCCACTGTGAGCCTCCTGAACTTTGTTGGACTCCGAGGATATCGAGTAGCACAGAGTAAGGCTCAAATTGCCCTTCCAGAAGTACTCTACTTAGGATTTTATATAAGGCAGGGGGAACGTCAGCTTTCGAACGAAAGAAAGGAAGCTATCTGCCAAATTCCTATCCCAAGCAATCGTAAACGGCTCAGGGCATTTCTGGGTATGGCAGGCTTCTGTAGGATTTGGATCCCAGAGTTTGGACTGTGGGCTAAACCCTTGTATGAATGTGTTAAGGGAGCGGATCATGACCCCTTTTACTGGTCCTCAGAAGCTGACAAAGCATTTAAGGTTTTAAAAAGGAAACTGATGGAAGCTCCAGCCCTTGGTTTGCCCGACCTCACTAAGCCATTCCAATTGTATGTGCATGAAAGGAAAGGTGTGGCCCTGGGAGTGCTTATTCAGTTATTAGGCACCTGGAAACGTCCCGTGGCATATTTCTCTAAACAGCTGGATCAAGTTGCTAAGGGATGGCCAGCATGTTTGCGAGCGGTCGCAGCAACTGCCTTAGTGCTTGGGGAAGCTGAGAAACTGACACTGGGGGGAACTGTGCAAGTGTATACTCCCCATATGGTTCAAGCCCTGCTGGATACTAAGGGTGGTCTCTGGCTTACCCAGGCTCGGGTAGCTCGGTATCAGGCAAAGCTTGTAGAAAATCCTGAAGTTACCTTACAGACCTGTCCCTCCCTTAACCCAGCTACCTTGTTACCGGAGACAGAGGAGCAGGAACACGACTGTTTGGAGGTCATAGATGCTCAATACTCCAGCCGCCCAGACTTAAAAGATCAACCCCTCCTGAATGCTGATTATGAGTGGTATACCGACGGCAGTAGTACAGTTGTAAATGGGCAAAGGAGGGCTGGCTATGCTGTTGTATCTGTTCACGAAACTGTGGAAGCAGAGGGTTTACCTGCTGGGACATCAGCCCAGCTGGCTGAATTGGTAGCCTTAACCCGTGCACTTGAACTGTCAAAAGGGAAAAGAGTTAACATTTTTACTGATTCCAGATATGCCTTTGGAGTACTACACGCCCATGCTGGTTTATGGAAGCAACGAGGAATGTTGACAGCTCAAAGCTCTCCTGTCAAACATGGATCCCAGATTCTCCGGCTTTTAGAAGCAGTGCAGCTCCCCTCAGCAGTAGCAGTGGTACACTGCAAGGCTCATCAAAAGGAAGAGCAAGATGTGGCCAGAGGTAATGCTAGAGCGGATAGGGAGGCCAAGCGAGCTGCTACCCTGGAACCATTGGAAGCTGAAGATGCCCATATGCATGCCCTCATCCCATCAGTGGGGGAGCTCCCGACCCCTCAGTACTCTGGCGAAGAAAGGAACCTGGCAGGCAGGCTCGGTCTCCAGGAAAAAGAGGGGTGGTTCCACTCCCTGGAGGGAAAGATCCTATTACCAAAGGGCCTAATTCGGCCGGTGTTGCAGCAGCTACATCAAACCACTCACGCAGGGAGAGAGGCTCTCTCTCAGCTAATGGGTAAATATTTTTTAACCTCTGGACTTAGGCCTCTGGCCTCCCAGGTGCAGGCTGAATGTTTAGTCTGCCAGAAGAACAACCCTCGACCGGGAGTGTCAGTGTTGCCAGCCACTTTGGAGCCTACCCCAGGCCCGGGACTGGTTTGGCAAATAGATTTTACTGAGTTCCCCCGGACCCAAGGATTCAGATACCTCCTTGTCTTGGTAGATCGATTCAGCGGATGGCCTGAGGCCTTCCCATGTCGTAACAACACTGCCAAGACAGTGGCTCTCAAATTTGTCAAGGAGATCATTCCTCGCTTCGGGCTTCCCCAGTGGATGGAATCTGATAATGGAACACACTTCACATCCCAAGTCGTTCAGAAGATATCGGATGCCCTACAGATTCCCTGGAAGCTTCACACGCCATGGCGACCGCAGGCCAGTGGGGTAGTGGAGCGTACAAATCAGACTCTTAAGCGGCACCTCTCAAAGGTTTGCCAAGAGGCTTCCCTTAAGTGGCCTGATGCTTTGCCCCTTGTTTTGCTCCGCATTCGCGCTCTCCCTAAGGGCAGGTTAGGGCTCAGTCCCTTCGAGATTATGTTTGGAAGGGCATGGCCTATGAATGGTACACCGGTTCTGGCAGGGGAGTGGGAAATGGGGTGTGGCTTCTTATCTCAGTACATGTGCTCTCTGTCTGCTGTTCTTTGTTCTCTCCACAGGTATACCAAAGATTTGCAGCCTCTCCCGCTGGATGCCCCGATCCACTCCTTGCAGCCAGGTGACTCTGTACTCGTTCGGACCTGGAAGGACGAGCCTCTCCAAGAGAAGTGGAAGGGACCTCACACCGTCCTGCTGGTCTCCCATACAGCGGCAAAGGTTGAGGGACACAAGAACTGGATTCATCACTCTCGCCTGAAAGCAGTGCCTGCTCCTGAACGGTGGACCGTCCAGCCTGCAGAGAAGACTGCCAGCGACGATCTAGGACTTAAGCTGTTATTCAGGCGACAATAGTGTCTGCTGGGAATGCCCTGTGCTCTCTTTGGACAGTCACAGCGCACTCCCCGTGAGACCTCTGAGCGTTGGTTGTGTTTATTTTCACAGGGCCGGCCTAACCTGGTGGCCTGGACCCTGTTGTTTTTAATCTGCTTACTATTGGTAATTGTTATTTTGTGGGTATTTGGGGAATTGTGATTGTTAGGCCCTAGGGTCACCTGCCCAATATGAGTTCAAGTCTAGGGTCTGCCACAGTGGTACTCTTTGCCATAGAGACACTCCTCTTGTTAACTCCCGTTTCCCCCCAGGCACATGCAGGATGGAAAGGAATCCCTACTAACTTAGAGACAAACACATATGAGTCCCTGAAGGTTTGCTTTGCCCAAGAGTTTAACCTCTCTAACTGCTGGGTATGCTCCCAAATCCCGCACCATGCTGCAGGGTTACCCTGGAGGGTAGTTCCCCAGAATTGGTCAGATATCTGTTGGGGATGGTTCAGTAGGGGGAAAAATGCCTCGGGTACCCCTTTGTCACAGAACTGTACCATTGAGTCCCAGTATGCGTTAAGGGACGACCCCTGGAAGCCGCAGGCCAACTCAACGTATATCCCTTCCCCTATTAGGTTGCGGCCAGTGGCCCCTGGTTTGGTGTGCTATCGACAGTTTAAGTCCAGCAATCACACCTGGTTTGCTGGGAATAGCACCTGTCAGTATTATTTATCCCCTGACAGTGACACTTCCATCCCTGTCTATGTTAAAGGCAAATCCAACTCTACCGCCCGGTTTGGATCGTTTAATGACAGACAAGCAAATAAGTGGAGTAGCGGTTATAATGGCTTGGTAGGGAATGGCCACTCCTTTTATATTTGCGGTACCTCTGCCTACAAGTGGTTACCGCATCGGTGGTATGGAAGCTGCTACCTAGGATATCTTGCCCCTCCCCTTCGTGTTTTCCCTAAACTGCCCCCTGGCCGCCCTAGGCAGCATAGATCTTTGTATGCCACCCCAGAGCCCATTACAGAAGGAGACAGATTGGGTATGATCTTTCTCCCATCCTATGGGGTGGGACGACTGGCTCAATTTTATCGTAGGCTCTCTGTGTTTCTCACCAAGTATGCCAATGAGACCTTGGCCATAGAGAAAAGCCTTAATTCAGAGCTTTATCAGCTCCGGTTGCTGTCCCTGCAAAACAGACAGGCCTTAGATTATGTTTTAGCCTCCCAGGGCGGAGTGTGTGCCCTTATTGGGAGTGAATGTTGTACTTATGTCCCAGAAAACTCACAGGACATTAACAAGCACGTCCTGTCAGCCGAACAGGCTTTTGAGCAGTGGAAGGCCCAGGAAAGGGAACCCACAGTTTTTGATTCCCTTTGGAGTTGGTTGCCCAACCTGGGAGGACTGGGAAATAGCCTTGTGCGTCTCCTCCTCACAGGTGTGGTACTGTGCCTGGTCACCCTCCTTCTGATTGCTTGTTTTAAATTGCTCCTCCATAAGCTTTGTGCCCCCCGTTCCCCAGAAATCCCAGCATACCCTCTCATTGAGAACCCCAGCTCTATGGCACTCAATCATATCTTGTCTACAGAATATGAGAAAACTCAGCCAAAAGTTTGTTGAGTATTCTCAAAGGAGGGAACTGATGGCGTCATTAGGCCTATATATGAACCAGAGTTCTTCCATGTTT
>NW_020712791.1:0-1692 GCF_002925995.2 Terrapene triunguis | reverse complement strand
TCACCTGATAATGAAACAGAGCAATAAAGCATCCACGTTAACCATTGCCAACGCTAGAAGATTAGATTCATGGTGGCTACACTTTGGCATTGTTACAGCTCCAGACAATTGAAAATTGATAACATTTCTGAACATCTAAGTGATGTCACAGACTTAGTGGATGGTATCTGACCTTTTGGCAGGTCCAAAATGGAGCACAGTGAAAACCTCTGAGGAAAACCTTGTGCAGAAGCAGGAAAAAGGGCTGCGCATCAGTCCGGAGAAGATTATGTTTTGTGTTTCTGAGGTAAGCTGCTTTGGGACTCATCAGCTGGAATCAAACTGGATGAAGTAAAACCCTCCACTCTTTGTAACATGGAAAATCCATGCTGCCTTGCAGAGGTGGAAATGGGCTCAGAGGGAGCTGAACTGTCTACTGAAAGTTTTCCCCATGACTCTCGAGCATAAATGCCCCATTGAACCAGTTGCTGAAACAAGAAAGGGTTTGTATGGACTAAACAACATAACTTTGCTTTACTGACAGTTAAATATCTCATCACATGGCTGCTTGGTCCAGTATTATTGTATTTTAGCCCCTCTGCTGTGGAGCTTTACCCATCCAGGCAGTTGCAGTTAGCAACAGTCTGGGACAGTTTGTTATAAGACATCAAGAAATCAGGAGTATATGTCTCAAAGTGACCCCCATCAGGAAGAACTACAGAGACAGTGAAGAAACTATATTTGTAGGGGTTTTTTTTATGACACTCATTGCTCAAGTAGGGTGCATCATATAAATTAACAAACTATACTCCACAACAGATGGAGGTATATTCTTCTTCTCAATTTACAGCTGGGGAAACTGAGACACAAAGTGATTAAGTGAATTTCCTCAATGTCACAAGGAAGGTCATGGCAGAGCCAGGAATAAGACACAGATCTCCTGAGTCCCAGGGCTGTCCTATAACACCAAGACCATCTTTCCTTGTGTTTAAGGGCAGATATTTCCACCAATACATGAACGGCTGCTCCACTTGCCCTGTAGTCTGACCACAAATCTCCTAGGGTATAAATCCATGTGGCAGGGATCATGTCTTCCTCTATGATTTGTAAAGCACAGAGCATAAAGCACTGTTGCTAACCCCAAACATTCAAAAATCATGAGACCCCCCCTCCACGCCCCTGCCCCAATCATGAGATTGGTATAAAAATCTTGATATTATAGAAGAAAATACATTTTGGATTCTCTTTACTTAGCTTCTGTTTCTTGATCCCTCAGGACACACTCAAGTCCCATTTTCAAGCTGTTCTTCACAACCCCAAGGACTAGAAACTTCCTTTTTTTAAAATGAAAGCTGAAATTCTCACATATTTGCATGACTGTAGAAGTTGGAGCCTTAAGAAAAACACTAAATATCACAAGACAAACAATAAAATGGTGAGAGCTGGCAACACTGCTAATGACTCAAACAATAAACAATAATAATATCAGATAAATATTAATAATAAATAATAACCTATTCTGGATTTCTTGAAAAGACATGTTTTAGGCTGCCTGAGCATTGCTACTTAAAGTTTGGACAGCTGTAAATGTGATAAATATTTGCTTGTTATAGTCAATTTCATCAAGAAAATCAGGCATAGAAGTGAACATCTGCAAGTGGATGTAACAAACAGTATTCATCTGACTGACCAACTAATTTAGCACAGTTATTC
>NW_020712790.1:0-1628 GCF_002925995.2 Terrapene triunguis | reverse complement strand
GGTGAGTGTGTGTTCCAGGTCTCCCTCTGTGCCCAATCCACAGAGGACATGAATCTATCCACTACATTAGCACTTACATGTTCTCCATGTTAAAGAGGCGCCCATAATTTCACAATGCAGCTACTGGGCTCCTGTCTCCAGTATACCCACCCAAATACCCATGAAATGGCAGAACCCTACAGAGGTAAATGTAAATTGTCCTAAAGTGATTTCACTTCTTTGTCTGATTTTAGTACATAATTAGCCTGCTGGGGCGGTTCCCTATCACACTTTTCTAATTCACTTTCTAGTGTCCTAGCATAACAGACGTGTGCCTGACACTGCTTCAGATATCAAAGTTATAGGCCTTGGCTACACTTGCAGATGTACAGCGCTGTGAGTTAAACCCGCCTTCGTACAGCTGTATAGGGAAAGCGCTGCAGTCTGTCCACACTGACAGCTGCCAGTGCACTGTTGTGGCCACATTTTCAGCTGCATTGGGAGCGGTGAATTATGGGCAGCTATCCCAGCATTCACGTGGCTGCAACGTGCTTTTCAAATGGGGGTTGGTGGGGTGGAGTGTGACAGGGAGAGTTGGGGGAGAGAGAGTGGGTTTTTGGAGTACTGAGAGTGTGTCAGCACGCTGCCTTGTAAGTTCAGACCCCTCTCCCTTTCCCACCCATTTCTCAGTCACTGAAAGCAAAAAGAAGCTATTTCTTTTTTTCTCATAGACCAGATAAGCAGCCGCTCGCTGAAACGGACACCAACCCCCATCTCCTCCCCTCCCCCGCGCCGCCTCTCTCTTCAAGCAAACATTAGCTGTCAGCACACCAAACGGAGCTCCCCTGCCTGCCTCTCACTCATTCAAAGCAAACAGTAGCTGTGTTTGTTTTTTTGATAAGCAGCCCCCGAAACGGAGCTTTGAAAGGGCATTTCCTCATCCAGAGTTCACAACAAAACAAGAGAGGACACTTCAGTTAAAAGGATTATGGGGAGTTTCCGGAGGTCAATCAGTGTGTAATAACTTTACTCCCCGTTTACACTGGAGCAACAGCTGGGAGAGCTTTCATATGAATTGTATTTTAGGGGAATTACATTCAATCTAACAAGTGAGAAATTCATCGTTATGGGGGATCTCAGGGGCAACTACAGGCAAGGAAGCTCATGGCAACGTGACTCCAATGTGCCCTGGGTACCATGTTGCAGAATCATCCATACAGAGGCCTGTGAGCTCCAGTAATCTCTGCCTCCATAAAATCCTATGTACTCTGCAGGGTTTGGAGTTGAACCCTTGGTTCTTCTGCAAGGGGGAATTAAACTGCAAGAAACAAAGAGGAACCTTGTGGTTCTTTTCTCCTTCCAGGCCCCCATCACGTTGTATTCTCCACAGCAGCAAGTGATTTAGCTCATTGCAATAGAACATCTCAGATGTAATTTTACTTTATTTTTTCCAGTAGCTCAATGTTTATTGAAATGTCTCTTTTGTAAAGTATTTAATTTTGGCTTTTGTTTTCTTTCTTTGTTTATCAGCTTCTTCACATACCACACAGGAGCCCATTACTACATGTAAGCTTGTAGTCCAATTTAAAGAGTTACGTATACTTTCACAGGACATGTACTCGATTCCTGTCTCCACTGCTTTACAGAAA
>NW_020712789.1:0-1620 GCF_002925995.2 Terrapene triunguis | reverse complement strand
TACAACAAGCGAGCCCCTTACAACTGGTGAGTCTTTTCTCAGCCGTGTTTTAAATAATGTTGTTTTTATTATGTTATCCCTGCGAGTTAAAGAGGCGCCTATAATTTCACTATGCAGCTACTGGGCTCCTGTCTCCAGTATACCCACCCAAATGCCCATGAAATGGCAGAACCCTACAGAGGTAAATGTAAATTGTCCTAAAGTGATTTCACTGCTTTGTCTGATTTTAGTAGATAATTAGCCTGCTGGGGCGGTTCCCTATCACACTTTTCTAATTCACTTTCTAGTGTCCTAGCATAACAGACGTGTGCCTGACACTGCTTCAGATATCAAAGTTATAGGCCTTGGCTACACTTGCAGATGTACAGCGCTGTGTGTTAAACCCGCCTTCGTACAGCTGTATAGGGAAAGCGCTGGAGTCTGTCCACACTGACAGCTGCCAGTGCACTGTTGTGGCCACATTTTCAGCTGCATTGGGAGCGGTGAATTATGGGCAGCTATCCCAGCATTCACGTGGCTGCAACGTGCTTTTCAAATGGGGGTGGGTGGGGTGGGGTGTGACAGGGAGAGTTGGGGGAGAGAGAGTGGGTTTTTGGAGTGCTGAGAGTGTGTCAGCATGCTGCCTTGTAAGTTCAGACCCCCCTCCCTTTCCTATCCCTCTCTCAGTCACTGAAAGCAAACAGCAGCTATTTCTTTTTTTCTCATAGACCAGATAAGCAGCCGCTCGCTGAAACGGACACCAACCCCCCTTCCATCCCCCGCGCCACCTCTCTCTTCAAGCAAACATTAGCTGTCAGCACACCAAACGGAGCTCCCCTGCCTGCCTCTCACTCATTCAAAGCAAACAGTAGCTGTGTTTGTTTTTTTGATAAGCAGCCCCCGAAACGGAGCTTTGAAAGGGCATTTCCTCATCCAGAGTTCACAACAAAACAAGAGAGGACGCTTCAGTTAAAAGGATTATGGGGAGTTTCCGGAGGTCAATCAGTGTGTAATAACTTTACTCCCTGTTTACACTGGAGCAACAGCTGGGAGAGCTTTCATATGAATTGTATTTTAGGGGAATTACATTCAATCTTCCAAGTGGGAAATTCATCGTTATGGGGAATCTCAGGGGCAACTGCAGGCAAGGAAGCTCATGGCAACGTGACTCCAATGTGCCCTGGGTACCATGTTGCAGAATCATCCATACAGAGGCCTGTGAGCTCCAGTAATCTCTGCCTCCATAAAATCCTATGTACTCTGCAGGGTTTGGAGTTGAACCCTTGGTTCTTCTGCAAGGGGGAATTAAACTGCAAGAAACAAAGAGGAACCTTGTGGTTCTTTTCTCCTTCCAGGCCCCCATCACGTTGTATTCCCCACAGCAGCAAGTGATTTAGCTCATTGCAATAGAACATCTCAGATGTAATTTTACTTTATTTTTTCCAGTAGCTCAATGTTTATTGAAATGTCTCTTTTGTAAAGTATTTAATTTTGGCTTTTGTTTTCTTTCTTTGTTTATCAGCTTCTTCACATACCACACAGGAGCCCATTACTACATGTAAGCTTATAGTCCAATTTAAAGAGTTACGTATAATTTCACAGGACATGTACTCGATTCCTGTCTCCACTGCTTTACAGAAA
>NW_020712788.1:0-1057 GCF_002925995.2 Terrapene triunguis | reverse complement strand
TACAACAAGCGAGCCCCTTACAACTGGTGAGTCTTTTCTCAGCCGTGCTTTAAATAATGTTCTTTTTATTATATTATCCCTGCTGAGTTAAAGAGGTGCCCATAATTTCACAATGCAGCTACTGGGCTCCTGTCTCCAGTATACCCACCCAAATGCCCATGAAATGGCAGAACCATGCAGAGGTCAATGTAAATTGTCCTAAAGTGATTTCACTTCTTTGTCTGATTTTAGTAGATAATTAGCCTGCTGGGGCGGTTCCCTATCACACTTTTCTAATTCACTTTCTAGTGTCCTAGCATCGTTGATGGTGTTAACAGACATGTGCCTGACACTGCTTCAGATATCAAAGTTATAGCCAATGTAGGACTACTACTCAGCTGGTGCTTTTATTTTCTCTCATGACTTTTCTCAGCCCCTGTACACAGAGGTGAAAGTAAGCCGTTTCGCCCCGGTACGGCTTACCAGCAAGAGCCGGTTTGCCGTACCGGGTCGGCCCGGCTTCTGGAGCCCCAGGCCCTTTAAATTGCCACCACAGCCCCACTGCTGGAGCCCTTGGGTAGGGCTGCGGTGCTCTGGGGGCTATTTAAAAAGTCCGGGGCTCCCGCTGCTTCTACCGCCCCGGCCCTTTAAATAGCCGCCGGAGCCCCACCGCCACTACTCCAGGTCTTCGGCAGCTATTTAAAGGGCGAGGGCGGTAGAAGCAAGGGAGCTCGCGACCCTTTAAATAACCCCCAGAGCCCAGAGGTAGCGGGGGGGGCTCCAGGGGCTATTTAAAGGGCCCGGGGCTCCAGCTTCCTCTGCTGCCCCGGTCCTTTAAATAGCTGCTGGAGCCTCGCCGCTTCCCCAGGGCTCCGGCAGCTATTTACAGGGCCGGGGCAGAAGCAGGGGAGCCCCAGGCCCTTTAAATAGCCCCCAGAGCCCCGGGATGCTGCTGCTACCCTGGTGGGGGGGGGCACTTACCCTACAGGGTGGGCTGGGGCTGCCTCCTACTCCCTCAGCATGCCCCTTCCGCCCTAGGTCCCGCCCCTTCCAGGGGCCAGACATGGCCCCAGTGAAC
>NW_020712787.1:0-1383 GCF_002925995.2 Terrapene triunguis | reverse complement strand
GGTAAGTCACTGGACTTACTTTCACCCCTGCCTGTACATTCCAAAGCATCAGGAGAAACAGGGATTTAGTAGCACATTTTCATTATAATAATGTGGTTGTTTAAATGTTTCAAATCATATCTGACAATGGGGGCTGATTCTATAATCATTAGCCATCCAGAGTGGCACTTCCATATAGAGTGCCCCAATGATGACGTTGGGATACAATAGTCACACATGTAGCCCCATTGAGATCAACCAACTTAGGCAAGGTTTATCAGTATGATGTTACTCTCATGAGCATTTGCTACACGACATGAGTAAAGTTGGAGAGTCAGGCCAGGTATGATCAAATGCTGATGAATTGATACCACATAGTTTGTGATTAACAAGTTAATTGCATATTCCAGTCACTTGGGATTTCCATGTTTTTCCTTGTAGTAATGTTGTTGCAAAACCTATATTACTTATGTGCAAATAATATACAATTGTAGGAAAAGGAAAATATTAGCTTTGCAACTTTCATAAAACCACAGTAGCCAACTTCATAACTAGAAAAGCGCCCCAGATTTCAACAGCTGGGTGAAATTAATTTCCCTCTGTTTTTCCCAGGTCCATTAGTGAGACTCATGAATGGACTGAACGGGTGTTCCGGTCGCGTTGAAGTCCACTACAATGGAAACTGGGGAACAGTCTGTGATGATGCCTGGGACATAAATGATGCAAAGGTTGTGTGCAGACAGCTTGGCTGTGGGCAGGCCATTGGGGCCCCCGGTAATGCCCGGTTCGGGGAAGGCTCCGGAAGTATTCTCCTGGATGACGTGGAGTGCAGAGGGAACGAATCCTCTCTGTGGCAGTGCTCGCACCGGGGGTGGGGCACACATAACTGCGCCCACCGTGAGGACGCCAGTGTCATCTGCTCAGGTACTCAGATGTTTATTATTTTTTGAGTTTTTCAGGAATAACATCCAAACCTCCAAGTGGGAAACTCACCATAAAAAACTGGTCCTGAGGCAGCTGGGGGCAAGATAGTGTGGCGGGGTGGCGGTGGAGGGCTTCACTGAAGTCATGTTGCCAAGTAGGCAGATGGAGGTCAGGTGGCCCAGTGATCCATACAAAGGCCTGGGAAGATGATAAGTGCTTCGATAAGATCCCATGAGATCAACAGTGTTTGGGATTAAGCCCTTTACTTTCTGCAAGTAGGAGTGGGGAAATCCTACTCCCTCATCAATAACTTGAACTCTGTGATGTACAGAAAACCATGGAAAGATTTTCTCCCAACAGGAAACTGATCCAATGGGTTTTCCCAGAACAAAGAGCAATACGACACATGGTACAAGCTCATCTCACATATATACGATTCCTTTCCCCAATTGCCTGGCCCAGACTTACCTCACTTTGGCA
>NW_020712786.1:0-1494 GCF_002925995.2 Terrapene triunguis | reverse complement strand
CTCTTCTTTCCTTTGTACATCTGCACTGTCCTGGTGTTTGCTCCAGCTGAATACTGCTCTGTGATCTGGGGCACAGCTGCCATACTCAGCTTGTCAGCATGGAGCTGAGTTTGACCCCTCGTATTATTTAGTGGCTGTTTGAACTGTACGCCAACCTTCAGTCTATATGTGCAAGCGCACATAGGTCTGTCAGACTTTCTTCGACATGCCATTACTCTTAAGTCTCCTTGGAGAGCTGTGCCAGATTATTACAACCTATTACATCCCCAGTTGACTCATGCCCCATCCTCAGACAGGGAATAACATGCTGCACCAACTCAAAGATCTGCTTGTATTCACGGGAGGAATCCCATTCTGTGGTCCAGAATGACACACCGTGGCTAATCTCTCAACACCCCTTTGCTATGACAGTTAATACACTCTTGGACAAGTGTGCTGCTTGTCCTTTACCATGCATGGATGATCAGCACAACCAGGGAGCTGAAAATTATGTCCTTACAGAGTGGATGCATCAGTGGGAAAGAGAAGCCAACACTCTAAGTAAATTCAGGAGTCCATCACTGCATCTGCTGTTCGCTTGATCATAGAGCCTGGTCCAGGCTCAGTAGGCTACTTTCTGGCTTGACCAGAGTTGTCACAGTCATTTACCTAGTTGGCCTGGTTTTCTACCCATGCTGCGACTGCGGGGAAGCATTGCAGAAAACAAATGTGGTGGAAGAGTGCCCCACCTGACATCTGGAGGGCGGTTTACAACTTCTTGCCTCCCTTCATAACGAGTCCATCCTCTGGTTATGGAACCGGCTCATCAAGCTCTGATGTCTGCCTGCAAGAGTTGGAGTCCAGTGCTCAGACCATCTGTCTTCATTTCTTTAGTGGTTGTTAATGGCTATTCAGGCTTGTTTCTGATTAAACATGCAGGAAAGGGATATTCTCATGGGTATTTGTTTCTATTTCTTTTCTCCTTGCTTCCTGTCTGTAGCCAGTGGATGGACTAAAGAGCAAGAACCTGTATTATAGTTGTCATTGAAGCTCTCCTTTGTAAACTTAGCATCATACAGGAACATGAGCTACAGCGTAACGGAATCCATACAAGGATAAAAGGAATGGGACATTTTTGTCAGGGTTACAGTATAAAAAGCATGTCCTTTGCCCCCCCCCAACCCCCAAATGAGCTTACTCCCTCTTCTGACATGCAACATCAGCAAGTCATTATGCCAAAAATTTTGGACATTTCAGAAAGTGATTATTTTGTCTGAAGAAATTAAGGAGAAAAATCCTTGAGGTCACGTCTTTCTTTTGTGGTTTTGTAGAAACACTGAAAATTCAGAGGTGAATTTTTATTTCTTTGTAAATTGTTTTGACTGTAGAACAGTAAAGAATATAAATTTCTTTGATGCCATTATGAGTAGGACTCAGCCCATATCTCAGTTCCTGTATTTTATATGTGATCTGTCCCTAATGCACCTAGCACTATCATACCTGAGAACCAATATC
>NW_020712785.1:0-2797 GCF_002925995.2 Terrapene triunguis | reverse complement strand
ATTTTCTCTAAGGTTATACATCCATTACAAATAAATTTTACCAAGCATAACCCACATTCAGCTAGATGTGGTATCCCACTGTCTGGATCTTGTCTATTTCAGGAACACTTGTGGCTGACACATCTCTCATGACAAAAAGATATGTATTGCATTTGCACCTTTTTGGACTTGTGGATTTACACTGCCTCCTATATTGCTACTAGCTAGAGAAGTATGGAGAACCAAGAAAAACTAGACTGACACCATCTTGATTGCATTATGCTGGTTTCACAAATCACCATCTCATTTGTTGGTTGTGTTTATTAGCCACCCATGGCAAATCCCCATCAAACGAGAACTTAGCTATGCAGATCTGAGTAGACCAGGATTAACTTCAATTAGAATAATTTGCTAATATTTGCAGAGCGCTTTTGAACGTGAAGCATGCTATGAAAGTGTCTGAATAGTAGTAGTATTTATTAGCTACATGGTGCCAGAATCAAGCTGGAGTCTATCAGTGTTTCGTAGAAAACCATGTTTCAGTCGTGTAATTATTGTAACAAAGACCACTGAAGTTTTTTCCAGGAGATATACTTATTTAAGACCACCTTCTTGCATAATAAACCTAATAGTCTCAAGGCACAGGTTTCTGTAGTGGATGCTTCAGCTGTCACAATTCCAGGATTGTCTAGGTTCATATCCTTCCATATTGCCCTTCCTACAAACAGTGACAAAGCTATGATACAGAGGTCAGTTGAAAATATTGACCACTTCTGAGACCATTTGGCTTTTAGGCGATGTATTACTGAAAGTTACATTATCCAATTAATCTTTTTAATCTTCAAAATGTCTGCAAAAGAATTTTTTACGATTTAGGAGTCTGGATGCATTAGGGGAAGCTTTATTCCATTTTTCCACATTGAAGTCATCTTGAAATCTTTTCTCTATATGTAGCCATAAATTTCCCATTCCATTTGGACCAAATCATTTCATTCTTCCCCCCAATCCTTACATTTTTTTATTCTCAGGGTATAAGGAAGGCCATCAAATGCTATATCCACTGGCTAGAATAATTCAAAAATAAGATGTATTCTGTTCTGTTTGAAGGTCACACGTAATAAAGCCTTCCAGGCACTATCTCTTGGTGAATTTTTGCTGCCAAAAAGGTAACATACATTATCTTTTACATGTCTCCCCTGGAAGCGATTGATGTTCATTCCATCTGAGCTGTAATAGTCTCAGACAGAGAGAAATGGGCTGTCGTGAGAGTTCTTGAGCTACAAGCTCTGTGACAAACCACTATAAAGTAGGTTATGGACTACATGCATGTGAGAGATGTTGCGAATGTGTATGCTGTGCATTGCATCTTTTAAATGCAAGGAGCCCCTCTGCAACTTGGCTACGGGTAGGAAGGTGTTGCTGTATCACCATTCCAGGTGGAGCGGAGATATCTTGCCGGGAGCAACATACACGCTCTGCTTTCTTTTGTGCAGAGATAGCATATTTGTTCTCTTTTGTTACTTTCCTTAAACTCGAATAAGTCATTTTGCATAGGGAACATAGCGTAGGTGTTGCCCTATCACCTTGTTTCATCCTTGCTTGTTGGGTCAGACAAACTGCAGTATATACGTTGGAAAATTTGTGTCGTGCTGGGTGAAGGGGTGAGTAGTACAGAAAATGAGAACTTATCTATAATTCAAGAATATGTAGTGAGCTCAGGAAAGGTTCTGGGTTTCATTTGATCTCCTGCAACATCATCTGTTGCACTGATTGACCCTGACACATCAGTCAGAAGAAATATGATCTTGTGATTAAGGCACTGGACTAAGACTTAAGAGATCTGGGTTTGGTTGTTGGCTCTGCCACACACTTCCTGACTGATCCTGGAAAGTCACCCAGTCTTTATGTGCATTTGAACTGTGCAGTCAGGTACTACCAGAATACAAATAACAATAAGAGCATGTCAGAATGACACAGAAGAGAGATGCCTGAATGTTGCTTGCATTGTTCACCTCCATAGCACTACAGGCAAAATTAAAAACGCATGCCATCATCTACCCCATAGTGGCTAATTTTTATATGAATATTCAGAGTAGCTGACATGACCATCTTTGATCTAGTCACTAGTTCTAGTGTTGAAGGATTTTCCTCCTCTTTTTATAATAAAATGAAAAAAAAGTTGGTATGTAAAAGAAACAATCTAGATACATAGCCCTATATAGTTTAATACCTTGGCATCAAATTTCAGATTTTTAATTTTTTTTATGTTTATTTATTGTCTGTTAGTGGCATTGAAAACAACAGAGGATGAAAATAACATGACAATGGAGTTCAAATTCTGTGCTCTGTGCCAAGCTCCTCCTAAAAACAGGTGCAGGGTTTTTCTCTGAGACTTAGGCCTGGTCTACACTAGGCTTTTATGTCGAATTTAGCGCCGTTATATCGAATTAACCCTGCACCCGTCCACACCACGAAGCCATTTAGTTCGACATAGAGCCCTCCTTAAATCGATTTCTGTAATCCTCCACAACGAGAGGAGTAGCGCTAAATTCGAAATGGCCATATCGAATTAGGCTAGGTGTGGATGGAAATCGACGGTAATAGCTCCGGGAGCTATCCCACAGTGCACCACTCTGTTGACGCTCTGGACAGCAGTCCGAGCTCGGATGCTCTGACCAGCCACACCCCGGGAAAATTTGAATTCCTTTTCCTGTCTGGGCAGTTTGAAGCGCAGTTTCTGTTTGGACACCGTGGCGAGCTCAGCAGCAGTGGCAGCAGTGGCAACGATGCAGAGCTCTCCAGCAGAGATGGCCGTGCA
>NW_020712784.1:0-1113 GCF_002925995.2 Terrapene triunguis | reverse complement strand
TCGATTTAACTAAAATCGAACTACTCTCGTAGTGTAGACATACCCTTGGACAAGTGTGCTGCTTGTCCTTTACCATGCATGGATGATCAGCACAACCAGGGAGCTGAAAATTATGTCCTTACAGAGTGGATGCATCAGTGAGAAAGAGAAGCCAACACTCTAAGTAAATTCGGGAGTCCATCACTGCATCTGCTGTTCGCTTGATCATAGAGCCTGGTCCAGGCTCAATAGGCTACTTTCTGGCTTGACCAGAGTTGTCGCAGTCATTTACCTAGTTGGCCTGGTTTTCTACCCATGCTGCGACTGCGGGGAAGCATTGCAGAAAACAAATGTGGTGCAAGAGTGCCCCACCTGACATCTGGAGGGCGGTCTACAACGTCTTGCCTCCCTTCATAACGAGTCCATCCTCTGGTTATGGAACCTGCTCATCAAGCTCTGATGTCTGCCTGCAAGAGTTGGAGTCCAGTGCTCAGACCATCTGTCTTCATTTCTTTAGTGGTTGTTAATGGCTATTCAGGCTTGTTTCTGATTAAAAGTACATGCAGGAAAGGGATATTCTCATGGGTATTTGTTTCTATTTCTTTTCTCCTTGCTTCCTGTCTGTAGCCAGTGGATGGACTAAAGAGCAAGAACCTGTATTATAGTTGTCATTGAAGCTCTCCTTTTTAAACTTAGGATCATACAGGAACATGAGCTACAGCATAACGGAATCCATACAAGGATAAAAGGAATGGGACATTTTTGTCAGGGTTACAGTATAAAAAGCAGGTCCTTTGCCCACCCCAAATGAGCTTACTCCCTCTTCTGACATGCAACAGCAGCAAGTCATTATGCCAAAAGTTTTGGACATTTCAGAAAGTGATTATTTTGTCTGAAGAAATTAAGGAGAAAAATCCTTGAGGTCACGTCTTTCTTTTGTGGTTTTGTAGAAACACTGAAAATTCAGAGGTGAATTTTTATTTCTTTGTGAATTGTTTTGACTGTAGAACAGTAAAGAATATAAATTTCTTTGATGCCATTATGAGTAGGACTCAGCCCATTTCTCAGTTCCTGTATTTTATATGTAATCTGTCCCTAATGCACCTAGCACTATCATACCTGAGAACCAATATC
>NW_020712783.1:0-3213 GCF_002925995.2 Terrapene triunguis | reverse complement strand
ATTTTCTCTAAGGTTATACATCCATTACAAATAAATTTTACCAAGCACAACCCACATTCAGCTAGATGTGGTATCCCACTGTCTGGATCTTGTCTATTCCAGGAACACTTGTGGCTGACACATCTCTCATGACAAAAAGGTATGTATTGCATTTGCACCTTTTTGGACTTGTGGATTTACACTGCCTCCTATATTGCTACTAGCTAGAGAGGTATGGAGAACCAAGAAAAACTAGACTGAAACCATCTTGATTGCATTATGCTGGCTTCACAAATCACCATCTCATTTGTTGGTTGTGTTTATTAGCCACCCATGGCAAATCCCCATCAAACGAGAACTTAGCTATTCAGATCTGACTAGACCAGGATTAACTTCAATTAGAATAATTTGCTAATGTTTGCAGAGCGCTTTTGAACGTGAAGCATGCTATGAAAGTGTCTGAATAGTAGTAGTATTTATTAGCTACATGGTGCCAGAATCAAGCTGGAGTCTATCAGTGTTTCGTAGAAAACCATGTTTCAATGGTGTAATTATTGTAACAAAGACCACTGAAGTTTTTTCCAGGAGATATACTTATTTAAGACCACCTTCTTGCATAATAAACCTAATAGTCTCAAGGCACAGGTTTCTGTAGTGGATGCTTCAGCTGTCACAATTCCAGGATTGTCTAGGTTCATATCCTTCCATATTGCCCTTCCTAGAAGCAGTGACAAAGCTATGATACAGAGGTCAGTTGAAAATATTGACCACTTCTGAGACCATTTGGCTTTTAGGCGATGTATTGCTGAATAGTTACATTATCCAATTAATCTTTTTAATCTTCAAAATGTCTGCAAAAGAATTTTTTACGATTTAGGAGTCTGGATGCATTAGGGGAAGCTTTATTCCATTTTTCCACATTGAAGTCATCTTGAAATCTTTTCTCTATATGTAGCCATAAATTTCCCATTCCATTTGGACCAAATCATTTCATTCTTCCCCCCAATCCTTACATTTTTTATTCTCAGGGTATAAGGAAGGCCATCAAATGCTATATCCACTGGCTAGAATAATTCAAAAATAAGATGTATTCTGTTCTGTTTGAAGGTCACACGTAATAAAGCCTTCCAGGCACTATCTCTTGGTGAATCTTTGCTGCCAAAAAGGTAACATACATTATCTTTTACATGTCTCCCCTGGAAGCGATTGATGTTCATTCCATCTGAGCTGTAATAGTCTCAGACAGAGAGAAATGGGCTGGCGTGAGAGTTCTTGAGCTACAAGCTCTGTGACAAACCACTATAAAGTAGGTTATGGACTACATGCATGTGAGAGATGTTGCGAATGTGTATGCTGTGCATTGCATCTTTAAATGCAAGGAGCCCCTCTGCAACTTGGCTACGGGTAGGAAGGTGTTGCTGTATCACCATTCCAGGTGGAGCAGAGATATCTTGCCGGGAGCAACATACACGCTCTGCTTTCTTTTGTGCAGAGATAGCATATTTGTTCTCTTTTGTTACTTTCCTTAAACTCGAATAAGTCATTTTGCATAGGGAACATAGTGTAGGTGTTGCCCTATCACCTTGTTTCATCCTTGCTTGTTGGGTCAGACAAACTGCAGTATATACGTTGGAAAATTTGTGTCGTGCTGGGTGAAGGGGTGAGTAGTACAGAAAATGAGAACTTATCTATAATTCAAGAATATGTAGTGAGCTCAGGAAAGGTTCTGGGTTTCATTTGATCTCCTGCAACATCATCTGTTGCACTGATTGACCCTGACACATCAGTCAGAAGAAATATGATCTTGTGATTAAGTCACTGGACTAAGACTTAAGAGATCTGGGTTTGGTTGTTGGCTCTGCCACACACTTCCTGAGTGATCCTGGAAAGTCACCCAGTCTTTATGTGCATTTGAACTGTGCAGTCAGGTACTACCAGAATACAAATAACAATAAGAGCATGTCAGAATGACACAGAAGAGAGACGCCTGAATGTTGCTTGCATTGTTCACCTCCATAGCACTACAGGCAAAATTAAAAACGCATGCTATCATCTACCCCATAGTGGCTAATTTTTATATGAATATTCAGAGTAGCTGACATGACCATCTTTGATCTAGTCACTAGTTCTAGTATTGGAGGATTTTCCTCCTCTTTTTATAATAAAATGAAAAAAAAAGTTGGTATGTAAAAGAAACCATCTAGATACATAGCCCTATATAGTTTAATACCTTGGCATCAAATTTCAGATTTTAAATTTTTCATGTTTACTTATTGTCTGTTAGTGGCATTGAAAACAACAGAGGATGAAAATAACATGACAATGGAGTTCAAATTCTGTGCTCTGTGCCAAGCTCCTTCTAAAAACAGGTGCAGGGTTTTTCTCTGAGACTTAAAGGAGGAGGAGCACTCCTGTCACTACCTCCCACTAATCTATAGCTGCTATCCTAGCTTCAGAGCTGAGCTAGCACTCATGAGTTACGTGCAGTGTGAAGGGTCGACAAGAGTCTCTTGTCTGCCAGCCTCCCTGTTCTGCACCCAAGCACTATACTTGCACACTCCACTACTGGATTGCTTTTGCAGGCTCCAGCCATTCTGTGTGCCCCTGTGCCATAAAATGCATAAGTTCTATGTCCAGCATGCTACATGCCCACTAAGGAAGTGGGGGAAGGATTCCCCACTAGGATTTTCCACAGATGTAAGCAAGAAAAAAAGGGAATATTTGGTAGTTTGTTGGTATATTTTCTGTTTTGTTCAGCTTTGCTGTATACAGAAGAGGCAGTCTTGAGAAACTTACCAATTAGTCTTTCTTCCTTGAGTTTCAGAGAACATATTTCAATGTTTTGACTAGCTGCTCTGGAATCTTCAAATGAGAGAACACTTACTCATACCATTAAATATAGCAGTAGATGGGTATTTTAAAAATTGCCCTAGGGTCATGAGAGAGCCAATATATTTGCAGAATGTTTCCTTATCGGCAGAAGAACTCAGCAGTTTCTGTTGCTGTTTCTCTCCAAAAGCAGCCTCAGCAACTTCTGCAAGGTTGTCCTGAAGCTCAGATTCACATCTGGGTACAAAACTTGCTCATCAGAGCACAGTCCCTTTGGTGGATGTGTGAAATATAATCTTGTAGATGTCAGTTCTCAGGTATATTTGAGAAAGATACACGTGGAAATTAAAATATAAAAGGGACAGGGGAGGCTTCCTTGCAGTGACCACAATAAGTTTGCTAAAG
>NW_020712782.1:2075-4990 GCF_002925995.2 Terrapene triunguis | reverse complement strand
GCAGCAGTGGCAACGATGCAGAGCTCTCCAGCAGAGATGGCCGTGCAATCCAATAGAAAGAGGGCCCCAGCATGGACGGATCGGGAAGTCTTGGATCTCATCGCTGTGTGGGGAGATGAGTCCGTGCTTTCCGAGCTGCGCTCCAAAAGACGGAATGCAAAGATCTATGAGAAGATCTCTAAAGCCATGGCAGAGAGAGGCTACAGCCGGGATGCAACGCAGTGCCGCGTGAAAATCAAGGAGCTGAGACAAGGCTACCAGAAGACCAAAGAGGCAAACGGACGCTCCGGATCCCAGCCTCACACATC
The DNA here is from genome assembly GCF_002925995.2 of Terrapene triunguis. Taxonomy (NCBI): domain Eukaryota; kingdom Metazoa; phylum Chordata; order Testudines; family Emydidae; genus Terrapene; species Terrapene triunguis. The sequence continues at coordinate 4,682 of NW_020712782.1, read as the reverse complement.
CCGTTTCTACGAGGCACTGCATTCCATCCTAGGTGCGGCCGCCACCACTACCCCACCCCTGACCGTGGACTCTGAGGATGGGATATTGTCCGCGGCCGGTTCCTCAGCGGACGGGGAAGAGGAGGAAGGAGATGAGGAGGACGAGGCAGTAGACAGCGCTTACAACGCTGATTTGCCCGACAGCCAGGAGCTCTTCATCACCCTGACAGAGATCCCCTACCAACCCTCCCCAGCCGTTACCCCAGACACAGATTCAGGGGAAGGATCAAGCAGTAAGTGTTTTAAATATCCAAACATTTATTTACAACATAACTGGCATATTTAAAATATTAACAGTAGCTAAAGTGCTTTAAAACATGTAAACATTTATTTGCAACAAAACAGGAAGATTGAAAATATTAACAGTGGGTAAAGTGCTTAAAAACATGTAAACAGGAAAGTCAAACAAAAGGGGAATCAGTGCAAAGTGTATCATGATTACTCCGTCTTTGGGCGCCTCAATATATAGTCCGAACCATTTTAAAAAAATCTCACAATGTCCGCTTCATGATTATAGTGCCCAAAACCCTGCAGTCATTTGTCCCTCCAAGGGCACCTAAGCCAAGAACTGGTCAATGTAACCGGGGATCGAGGCGACATCCTCCGGGGAGAACTCCTCATACACCTCCTGCAGGTGTTTTTCAAGCCTCATCAGCAGGTTCCTGGGCAGGGACAGCTTATTAGGCCCCCCGTGGTAGGACACGTTTCCCTGCCACAACGCCAGCAGGTACTCCGGGATCATGGCCTTGCACAGCAGTGCAGCAAATGGCCCCGGTTTCTGCAGGCTGTCCCGGAGCATCTTCTCCTTCTGGCTCTCGGAGACCTTCAGGAGGGTGATGTCAGGCATGACTCCCTGCTGTGAATTAGGTAGGGGAAAGTTAGTATTGGGACTGCTTGCTCGTCCCTTTACAGAACTGCAACCGCCGGTTTACAGCCACGCGGTTTACAGCCGCGAGGGGCTGGGACAGGGCCAGAGTTCATGCTTGCAGGATTGCTGCCAGCAGAGACTCGCATTGCTTTCTATGTGAAAGGAGGCCAGTGCCACTCTTAAAGTTTTAAGCGGCCACAAGTCTACGGCTTACCATGTTTGCCATCTAGACAAAGTCCGGTGTCCTGCCCTGCTCCTCAGCTCGCCACAGCAAGACCGCAGGCACTGTAGGCGAGGGCCGAAAATTCGACCTTGTCCTCAGTGCGCGTGTGATAGGTGCTCTGCATGGTCTTGTTCACAGAGAAAGACTATGTTCTCTGTTCACAGATACATTGCTCTGTCTCAGGAATTCACTCCCTTTTTCCAATTCCCACAGCCACATCTGCCCAGAGGCTAGCGCACATTAGGAGGAGGAAGAAGAGGACACGGGAAGACATGTTTGCTGAACTAATGGAATGCTCCCGAGCACAGGCAGCCCAGCAGACACAGTGGAGGGAGAACTTGTCCCAAATGCACCGGGCAAACATGGAACGGGAGGAGAGGTGGCGACAGGAGGACAGGCAGGCTACTCAAACGCTGCTTGGACTAATGAGGGAGCAAACGGACACGCTCCGCCGCCTTGTGGATGTTCTGCAGGACCGGAGGCAGGAGGAGAGAGCCCCGCTGCAGTCTCTCTGTAACTGCCCTGCCCCGCCACCAAGTCCCATACCCCCCTCACCCAAAGTCCAAACACGGAGGGGTGGAAGGGGCCGGGAAAAATTTCACTCCACCCCTGCGGACTGCTCTACCACTAGAAGGCTCTCATTCCCCAAAATTTGAAAAGTCCTTTCCTACCCGCCTCACACAAGACCCCGTCCAAGTTTCACCCCCCCGTTCCATGTGCGGTTGTTAATAAAGAATACGTTTCTGTTCATTTCTGTTTCCATCCTCTTCTTTTGGAGGGGAGTCTGTCTGGAGGGGGGGGAAGGGCCTTGGTCATTGGACAGGACAGTCACCTTTAGCAGGGGGCAGGTGCAGCAGCAGGGCACATATACAGTGCAGTGACTAGTTATCCTGGTCAGTCTGGGAGGTGGTTTTCATGTTCTGTGTGGTGGGGGCGGTGGTGTTGCTCTGTGACTTGGTGGCGGGGGAGGGCAGTTACAGATCTTATGCAGCGGTCCTTACCCTGGATCACAGAGCCGCGCAGCAGGGGATCTGTAACCCTCCTCCCCCTGCAAGACAGTCACATAGCCGACACATACACGCAGTCCCGGCCAGGAGGGCTGGCAGGCTCCGTTGAAACAACCAGTCCACCATCGCGGAGCCTGTCATTCCTGGAGTTTAGAAGCATCATTTGCATCACAACCCTAAACCCGCTCCCCGCCACAGTCTGCGTCCCAGGTTTAAAACATTCCCGTGAAAACAGTAATAAAGACAACGGTGTCCATGAACAAAACAGAACAGATTTTATTTTTTGGGAAGGGGGCGAAGGGGGTATGTAAGTGGAGAGGATAGTCGACGGCAACTGGGTAAAGAAACGGGGGCAAGTTCTGCCTCTGTGTCCACAAACTTAAAAGTCACTGGGTACCCTGCTCAGCCTTGAAACTGGCTTTCAAAGCCTCCCGGATGCACAGCGCGTCCCGCTGGGCTCTTCTAATCGC
>NW_020712782.1:0-1975 GCF_002925995.2 Terrapene triunguis | reverse complement strand
CCCGGCCAGGAGGGCTGGCAGGCTCCGTTGAAACAACCAGTCCACCATCGCGGAGCCTGTCATTCCTGGAGTTTAGAAGCATCATTTGCATCACAACCCTAAACCCGCTCCCCGCCACAGTCTGCGTCCCAGGTTTAAAACATTCCCGTGAAAACAGTAATAAAGACAACGGTGTCCATGAACAAAACAGAACAGATTTTATTTTTTGGGAAGGGGGTGAAGGGGGTATGTAATTGGAGAGGATAGTCGACGGCAACTGGGTAAAGAAACGGGGGCAAGTTCAGCTTCTGTGTCCACAAACTTAAAAGTCAATGGGTACCCTGCTCAGCCTTGAAACTGGCTTTCAAAGCCTCCCGGATGCACAGCGCGTCCCGCTGGGCTCTTCTAATCGCCCGGCTGTCTGGCTGGGCGTAATCAGCAGCCAGGCTATTTGCCTCAACCTCCCACCCCGCCATAAAGGTCTCCCCCTTGCTCTCACACAGATTGTGGAGCACACAGCAAGCTGCAATAACGATGGGGATATTGGTTTCGCTGAGATCACAGCGAGTGAGTAAGCTTCTCCATCTCCCTTTGAGACGGCCAAAAGCACACTCCACCACCATTCTGCACTTGCTCAGCCGGTAGTTGAACAGTTCTTTTTCTGTGTCCAGGGCGCCAGTATAGGGCTTCATGAGCCAGGGCATTAGCGGGTAGGCTGGGTCCCCGAGGATCACTGTAGGCATCTCCACATCCCCAACAGTTATCTTGTGGTCCGGGAAGTAAATACCTTCCTGCAGCCGTCTAAACAGACCAGAGTTCCTGAACACGCGAGCGTCATGAACCTTGCCCGGCCATCCGACGTAGATGTTTGTAAACCGTCCCCGATGGTCCACCAGTGCTTGCAGCACCATTGAAAAGTACCCCTTTCTATTGATGTACTGGCTGGCCTGGTGGCCCGGTCCCAGGATAGGGATGTGAGTCCCATCTATAGCCCCACCGCAGTTTGGGAATCCCATCGCAGCGAAGCCATCTATGATGGCCTGCGCGTTTCCCAGGGTCACTACCTTTGACAGCAGTACCTTGACGATTGCCTTGGCTACTTGCATGACAACAACCCCCACGGTAGATTTGCCCACGCCAAAGTGGTTCGCGACTGACCGGTAGCTGTCCGGCGTTGCAAGCTTCCAGAGGGCTATGGCCACTCGCTTCTGGACAGTCAGGGCTGCTCGCATGCGGGTGTCCTTGCGCTTCAGGGCAGGGGACAGCAACTCACAAAGTTCCAGGAAAGTCCCCTTCCGCATGCGAAAGTTTCGCAGCCACTGGGATTCATCCCAGACCTGAAGCACTATGCGGTCCCACCAGTCCGTGCTTGTTTCCCGGGCCCAGAATCGCCGTTCAACAAAATCCACATGCCCCATTGCAAACGTGATGTCCTCGGCGCTGGGTGTCGTGGTTTCTGACAGCTCTGTGCTACTCTCCGACTTCAGGCCCTCACTCCGCTGCCGTAGCCTCCTCGCCTGATTTCTCTGCATCTGCCTCTGGGAAAGGTGTATGATAAGGTGCGAGGCGTTGAGAACGGCCACAACTGCAGCGATGGTCGCAGCGGGATCCATGATCGCAGTGCTGTGGCGTCCGCGCTGTCACTGATCAAAAAGTGCGCGAACTGATTTCCCGCCGGCGCTTTCAGGGAGGGAGGCAGGGCGGTAGTGACTGACGGATGACGACAGTTACCCAAAAGCACCCTCGCCACAATTTTTTACCCAGAAGCCATTGGGGGCTCGACCCAGAATTCCACTGGGCAGCGGGGACTGCGGGAACTGTGGGATAGCTGCCCACAGTGCACTGCTTCCAATGTCGACGCTTTCCCTGGTAGTGTGGACTGACAAAGTCGAATTACTGTCCTTAGTGTAGACACACACGTTCGACTTTCTAATATCGATTGCACATATTCGATTTAACTAAAATCGAACTACTCTCGTAGTGTAGACATACCCTT
>NW_020712781.1:0-3325 GCF_002925995.2 Terrapene triunguis | reverse complement strand
GTTTGTAGACAATACAAACTATTTATTAACATTATTATAGTCAGAGCCGTCCCTAGGAGACGGCAAATCGCGGCGACCGCTCTGGGCCCTGCATTTTGGGGGGCCCACGGGCCGTCCTGAATGGGCAGCAGGTGAACCGCTGGCTGGGGGAGGCTAGCCCTCAGCCCCGCCCCTTCCACCCGAGGGAGCGCGCACCGGGAGGGAGAGCGCGTGGTGGTGCCACAGCCGCCTCAGCCCAGGGAAGGCGGGCAGTGTGTCCCCAGCCCCCTGGAGCCCAACAGCACCGCCAAAGCGGTGCCCTGTGAGGGGGGAGGGAGGAGCTGAGTGTGGGCGGGGCCACGCCTGGCTATTTAGGGAGGCACTGCCTCCCCCAGCCTCCCCTATCCGCCCCGGCACGGTCGGTCCCAGAAGTGACGTCACTTCCGCCCCGGGCTCTGCACCCCCATAGGGATGGCCCTGATTATAGTTAAGCCCAAAGCAGACTGCGAGCAATTACAGAGTGATCTCACAAAACCAGTTGACTGGGCAACAAAATGGCATCTGAAATTCAACACTGATAAGTGCAAAGTAAAGCACATTGGAAAACAATAATCCCAACAATACAGATACAAGATCGTTTCTACATTTGCTGTTACCACCCAAGAAAGATCTAGGAGTCACCATACATAGTTCTCTGAAAACATCTGCTCAATGCACAGCAGTGGTCAAAAAGGCTAAAGGTGTGTTAGTAACTATCAGGAAAGGGATAGAGATAAGATGACAAAATATCATAATGCCACTATATAAATCCATTGTGCACCCACACCTTGAATACTGTGTCCTCGTCTGGTCTCCCCATCTCAAAGAAGGATATAGTGGAAATGGAAGTGGTTCAGAGAAGGGCAAAGATGATCAAGTGTATGGAATGGCTTCCATACGAGGAGAGACTAAAAAGACTAAGGCTTTTCAGCTTAGAAAAGAGACTATTAAGGGGGGATGTGACAGGTCTATAAAATCATGACTAGTGTGGGAAAAGTGATTAGAGGAGTGTTATTTACCTTTTTACACAATACAAAAACTGGGGTCACCCAATGAAATTATTAAGCAGCAGGATTCATACAAACAAGAGGAAGTTGTTCAAAGGAAGGTCTGAAAGCTAGAAGCCTCTGGTAATTGGCTGAGCCTTAATCAGTGGGCGGGGCATTCATACAGGCCAGGGCTTTATAAAGCAGCGCACAAGCGACCAGGGAGCTTTTGCGACCGGGGCTGCTAACAGGGAATTTCGAAAGGGGAGTGGGAAGGGGCGAGGGTCCCTTGCCGGTTCTATCTGTTTTCCCTTTATTCCCCTTAAAACCTATAAACCAACTACATTCAAAACTTCTCGCTTAAACAACCCTTTCAGCGGACAGGGGGCTGCAGACAGGGGAGTTTGAGAGGGAGTTTGATAGAGGGAGGCTTACGATGGTTAGGAAGACCCGCAACACCTGTGCCAGCACTGCTTCTGTCTCCTCCACCTGCGCCTGTAGCCAGACAGAGCGCCTGAGCATGGATGCTTCTACCCAGATCCTGGTGTGGTTTTGCAGAGACTGTAACTTGCAATTTCCACTTACTGATATCCAGGCTGGGGGGACCATCCAATGTGAAAGGTGCCTGCTGGTGGAATCTCTCAGGCAGCAGGTGGGAGAGCTACAGGAGGAGGTGGCTAGGTTGAAGAGCATCCGAATCCACGAGCAATTCCTGGACAGTGTCCATGTGGAGACAACTGAGATAGCTGTCCCAGTACATAGGACTGCTGATACACCACTGGTGGAGGAGGAGATGGCTCAGGGTGGACACTGGCAGCTGGTTACTTCTGGCAGCAGGCAGTGCTCCACCCCTGCTCCAAACCCTCCCGCCGTGGTAATAGGTAATCGTTATGCTCTTCTTGATACAGGTAAGAAAGAATCACCCCCTGCAGTAAAGGAGGAGAAGCCTCGTACCACTAAGGCTGGGAGGTCTGTTGCCACCACTGCGAATAGGAAACGTAGGTAGTGGTGGTCGGAGACTCTCTGCTGAGGGGGACGGAGGCGCCCATCTGTCGCCCTGACATTTCATCTCGCGAGGTATGCTGCCTGCCGGGGGCCCGTATCCGAAATGTTACGGAGGCATTGTCGAGGATTATCCAGCCCTCTGACTACTACCCCATGCTACTCATCCATGTGGGAACAAATGATACTGCGAGGTGTGACACTGAGCAGATCAAGAGTGACTACAGGGCTCTGGGAGTACGGGTGAAGGAGTTTGGAGCGCAGGTGGTATTCTCTTCGATTCTTCCTGTCAAAGGTAGGGGCCTGGGCAGAGACAGATGCATCATGGAGGTGAATGCCTGGCTGCGAAGATGGTGTCGCCAGGAGGGCTTTGGCTTCCTAGACCACGGGATGCTATTCGAGGAAGGACTGCTAGGCAGAGATGGCGTTCACCTTTCGAGGAGGGGAAAGACCCTATTTGGACACAGACTAGCTAACCTAGTGAGGAGGGCTTTAAACTAGGTTCGACGGGGACAGGTGAGCAAAGCCCACAGGTAAGTGGGGAACATGGAGACCTGGGAGATGGGTCGGAAACAAGAGGGAGTGTGAGCTATAATGGCAGAGAGAAAGGAGGGTCAGGGCAAAACTGGGAGGCAAGATCGAACCAGTATCTTAGATGCCTATATACAAATGCGAGAAGTATGGGTAATAAGCAGGAAGAACTGGAAGTGCTAATAAATAAATACAACTATGACATTGTTGGCATCACTGAAACTTGGTGGGATAATACACATGATTGGAATGTTGGTGTGGATGGATACAGCTTGCTCAGGAAGGATAGACAGGGGAAAAAGGGAGGAGGTGTTGCCTTATATATTAAAAATGTACACACTTGGACTGAGGTAGAGATGGACATAGGAGACGGAAGTGTTGAGAGTCTCTGGGTTAGGCTAAAAGGGGTAAAAAACAAGGGTGATGTCATGCTAGGAGTCTACTACAGGCCACCTAACCAGGTGGAAGAGGTGGATGAGGCTTTTTTTAAACAACTAACAAAATCATCCAAAGCCCAAGATTTGGTGGTGATGGGGGACTTCAACTATCCGGATATATGTTGGGAAAATAACACAGCGGGGCACAGACTATCCAACAAATTCTTGGACTGCATTGCAGACAACTTTTTATTTCAGAAGGTTGAAAAAGCTACTAGGGGTGAAGCTGTTCTAGACTTGATTTTAACAAATAGGGAGGAACTCGTTGAGAATTTGAAAGTAGAAGGCAGCTTGGGTGAAAGTGATCATGAAATCATAGAGTTTGCAATTCTAAGGAAGGGTAGAAGGGAG
>NW_020712780.1:0-1282 GCF_002925995.2 Terrapene triunguis | reverse complement strand
AACTTTTCCAAATTAATATGAAGAGTTTTTTACTCCCTCTGCCTTTTCGGGTTGGATCACAGAAACCCCCTTGGGAGCTGCCACCTGATGTGCCAAGACTACCCCTGCTTCTGTTTTCCCTGCCAGCTCAGGACTCCAGCACCCTGTCTTGCTGAACCAGATACTCCCGTCTGGCTTCAGACACAAACCCAGGGTCTGAATCACTTGTCCCAAAGCTGCAAGTTTACCTAAAAACAGCTCACAGGAGTGTGCTTGTCTTTAGCACTCAGATGCCCAACTCCCAATGGGGTCTAAACCCAAATAAATCCGTTTTACCCTGCATAAAGCTTATGCAGGGCAAACTCTTAAATTGTTCGCCCTCTATAGCACTGATGGAGAGATATGCACAGTTGTTTGCTCCCCCAGGTATTAATACATATTCTGAGTAAATTACTAAATAAAAAGTGATTTTATTAAATACAGACAGTAGGATTTAAGTGGTTCCAAGTAGTAACAGACAGAACAAAGTAAGTCACCAAGCAAAGTAAAATAAAATGCGCAAATCTATGTCTAATCAAACTAAATACAGATAATCTCACCCTCAGAGATGGTTCAGTAAGTTTTTCTCAGACTGGACACCTTCCAGGCCTGGGCACAATTCTTTCCCCTGGTACAGCTCTTGTTCCAGCTTAGGTGATAGCTAGGGGATTCTTCATGATGGCTCCTCTCTCTTTCTCTTCTGTTCCACCCCTTTATATATCTTTTGCATAAGGCGGGAACCCTTTGTCCCTCTGGGTTTCCACACCCCCCCCTCACTGGAAAAGCACCAGGTTAAAGATGGATTCCAGTTCAGGTGACATGATCACATGTCACTGCAAGACTTCATTACTCACTTGCCAGCACACACATATACAGGGAGACTCACAGGTAAACAGCCATCTGCAGACAATGGGAGTCATCAAGATTCCAAACCATCATTAATGGCCCACACGTTACATAATTACAATAGGCCCTCAGAGTTACATTTTATATTTCTAGTTTTAGATACAAGAGTGGTACATTTATACAAATCAGATGATCATACTCAGTAGATTATAAGCTTTGTAATGATACCTTACAAGAGACCTTTTGCATGAAGCATATCCCAGTTACGTTACATTCACTTATTACCGTATTTTCTCTAAAACTATCCCAGTTACATTATATTGCCTTATTATCAAGTTTTTATAAAACCATATAGACTGCACAACGTCACAGCACCAAAGCCTTTAACTTTTCCAAATTAATATGAAGAGTTTTTTAC
>NW_020712779.1:0-1262 GCF_002925995.2 Terrapene triunguis | reverse complement strand
GTGATGATCTCTGGGAGCTGAGTGTGTGATTGTGTTAGTGTATGATGTCTCTGGGAGCCATGAATGCGTGTGATTGTGTCAGATTGTGACCATTTCTGGAAGCCGGTGAGTGCGTGTGATTGTGTCCCAATGTGACAGTCTCTGGGAGCCATGAATGTATGTGATTGTGTCCGAGAGTGACAGTCTCTGGGAGCCCGTGAGTGAGTGTGTGTCAGAGCAAGTGTGCACACAGCCCTGGAGGAGCTGCAGGGTTTTCTTACCCTTTCCCTACGTCCGGGCCAAGCAGAGAACCCCCTTTTGAAATCTTCCGAGAACTCGCAGTGTTCTCAGCGAGGTGTGACGTCAGGCCTGCTCCTGGCAGCAGGCTCCAGCTGGCCTGAGCCCAGGGCCTTCCAGCCAGCCAGAGGATGTGGGAAAAGCAGATAAATTAGCTGTAAATTGAGAAAACATCTGCTCACAGGGGGAACACACCATCTGGGCAGCATCAGCACCCCCGGCCCACAGCTGGGAGATAACAGCTCTGCAGGCAGCCGGCCCCAGGACCCGAATCCTCCAAGATGTTTGCAACCATTTTCCCCTTCTTGGGCCTGGTCTACACTAGGACTTTAATTCGGATTTAGCTGCGTTAATCCGAATTAACCCTTCACCCGTCCACACTACAGAGCCAGTTAATTCGAATTAAAGGGCACTTAAAATCGATTTCTGTACTCCACCTCGACGAGCGGAGTAGCGCCTAAATCGATTTTGTTAATTCGAATTAGGGTTAGTGTGGCCGCACACCACCGAATTACTGTGTTTAAATTAATGGGGTAGTGTGGCCGCACACCACCGAATTAATGTGGTTAAAAACCGAATTAAGGTGCTTAGTGTGGCCGCGCACAATCGAATTTATACAACCTGTTTCCCAAATTCGAATTATCTAAATTCGGATTAATCCCGTAGTGTAGACATACCCTTGGAGTCAAACGCAGCAAGGAGCCACCTAACCACCCCCGTTCTGCCCCTCGGGGGGTTCCCCTTCCCCCCACAAGTGTGTCAAGTAGAGGCCCCCAGCCTGAAACGGGGGTACAGGGAAGAGTGAGGAGAGTCCCCAGCACTTCACACTGGTGTAACGACAACACAAGGTGCAGGGAGTGGAGAACCCATGGTTCCCCAAGCCCTGGCCTGGATCAGCACTGCGGGCCCCCTCCCACATGGCCCCCACCATCTCTTGCTGCCTGGCCAACCCCATACATATAAAAATAGCAGATCAGCCCCCCCCC
>NW_020712778.1:0-2051 GCF_002925995.2 Terrapene triunguis | reverse complement strand
GGGGCAGCTCCTGCCCAGGGCCAGCTCAGCCTGCAGGGGTTGGGAGGGGAGGGCTTGTGTGGCTGAGACCAGGCAGTCAGGGAGCTGCCCCAGCAAGCACAGACCAGGCTTCCTCACACTAAGGGCAGGTGGCAGGGACATGCCCCAGGCCCTGGGTATGCCCGGGGAGCGTCACCCATGCTCTCTGCTGAGTAAGTCGTGCTGATCACTGAGGTGCCCTGGCTGAAGACCCCTTTGGGGATCTGCTCCGCTCTGTGATTGAGGAACCTCGATCCCGTCGCCCTCTCACTCCTGGGAGCCAAGCACTTGAGGGTGACTGACCCCCCTCGGATAGAGATGGGGTGCAGGCAGCCAAGAGAGAGCATGGGGCTGGTGGAGAGTCTGGAATGGAGATAGAATGGGGAATCTCCACAAAGTGAGGAGGATGAGGAGATGGATGAAAAAATCCCTAACACACACAAACCAGCCCGATCTCCCTGCCAAGTGCCGCCTCCCCCAGGCTGGTGGAGAGGGGCTGGTTCTTCCCAGCTGGGATCTCCTGGTCGGACAGACGTATCAGTACAAGCAGGTGCATGACCCAGAGCCCACCTGGCCCTGTGACATTCAGGGTATGAGGGAAGCTACCCCCAGATGAGCCCCCAGCTGAGATGCTCCATGACCCCACCATATCGATTTGGAAACCTGCAGATTTGTGTCCCCAGGAGCGCCCAGCATGAGCGGGGAACAGGCTCTCCGGGGAGGTACATAGGGAGATCAGGGCTCAGGGAGAGGGATGGGGCCACAGGGGGGTATGGAAAACAGGCATATGAGTTAGATATAGGAGAAGGTCACACATGGATGGGATCTCTGGAAGGCCTGGGAGGTGAGGGGCAGATGTTACCAGGTTCCATTCATCTCAGGAATAAGAGGGGGATGGAGACTTCTCTGTGGGAAACACCCAGCACCCCTGTACCTCACTAAACCCGAATCCTGTACTGTGCCCACATGTTACCCAGCAGGAGGCTGGGCATTTCTGTGTGGGATCCACTGGCTGGACTGGATTGCCCAGTACCCAACAGGGGTAAGGGACGGGTGGTCTCTGTCTCAGCTGTGAGCATCAGCTGGTAACTCCACCTAGACCAGAGACCTCTCTAGCGACCAAATCCCTGCTTTGAGAGAAGGATTTAATTAATTAATTAATTAATAATTAATTTTTTTTTTGTATCCTATGGTGCTTTCATGCCTGAGGGCCAAGCACTTCAGGGCAGCACCTTCCCCTCCCATACACATGAATGAACAATTATGAATGAAGCAGCAGGACTGAGCATGTAGAACTAGATGACTTGTGAGCCAGGATGACAGGGCTGAAAGTTGCCCCACAGCTGTGCCCTCTAAGTGACTGACTTTACTGATCAGCTAGGAGCCTCTCTCTGCTGTTGTAGCGCCCATCCCTCCGCCCCTCCATGGTGTGTCTGACATCAGGGCCTGGCACTGACAAGAGACGGCCCACAAACTTTAGATGTTACTGCTGCCTGGGAGACCCTGAAACCCAAAGTAGCACTATAGCCCCCGCAACACCCACTAGAGGAGCCAGAGATCCAGGGAGTGACACTAACCAGACATGGGGGGGGGGGGGGGGGGGGGGGGGACCCAATTGCGGGGGGGGGGGGGGGGGGGGGGTTTGAAACTGACCTAGTTGGTGGCCCTGTTTGGAGCTGAGTGACCGGGCTGTGACTCACCCCATGCGTGGAGCAGAGATACCCCACCACGGGACCAGTAAACAGCAGGAGTCGGGGGACTCACCTGTCACTTCTATGGAGAACAATTGGCTCCTCTCTGATGTGATTTTTCGCCCAGACTCTGTCTTCCAGGATTCACAGGTGTACGCTCCGGCTTGTGATCTAGACACCCCCGACAGTTGAATCGAATTGGTGGAACTGTACCGAGGTGAGCGGAGTTCCTTCGGTTGAATTTCCTGATTGTCTCTGAAGAACCGGACTCCGGACACAGTGGACGTCCCGGTAGCTGAGCACGTCAGGGTCACAGCTTCTCCAGTTATGTAGACAGGCTGC
>NW_020712777.1:0-1454 GCF_002925995.2 Terrapene triunguis | reverse complement strand
GTGAGGCTCATTGAGAACATGAACATGTCTGTAACAGCCTGCTTCTCATTCCAAAAAGGGGAAGGATGATCCAGTGGTTAGGGGGCTGGCCTGGGGCATTGGCTATCGGGGTTGAATTCTCTGATGTACCACAGCCCCTTGTGGGACTTACCCTCTCTTTGCTTCCATTCCCCATCTCTACAATGGGCATGGAGAGGCTATATCTATTAACAAACTGTAAGCCGCTCAGATACTTGGGCCATCAAAGTATCATAGATAGAAAGGGCGTGGGGAGAGAAAGGAGATTTCGACCTCCACTTTATTTTCTATCTCCATGTGACATCTCTCACCTCATCTGACCTCCCTTTCCCAGGAGAGATCCTGGAGATGGTACTCCTCCGATGGGAGCAACACAGTCAGCTGAATTAAGAAATTAGGGAAGTCTCACCTGTCCTGGTGACATTCACAGTGATGTTCACCACCCAGCTCCTGCGGGACAGGATCCACCTCCTGCTCATATTCTCCTCGTACCCGCAGGTGAATTCCCCGATGTTGTTTGGACCGTCCCAGGGAATGCTGAGGACAGAGATGTTCAGAGAGCCGGTGCCGGGCTCCGTGGTGCTAATCTCAGACCCTGCATTCCTGGGGGTGATCTCGGCCTCATCCTTGTAGAAATGAAACCTCTGCTCACCAGAGTTCTTGGGGGCCGCACAGGTGATGAGCAGGGGAAGCCCTTCACTCACCACTGCAGATGGGGAATCCAGACTCAACACCGGCTGGGGAAGGGGATCTGCTGGGATAAAAGAAGCAGAGGGTTCAGCAGGAACATGGAGGGAGAGAAAGTGGAGATGGTGCCCAGAATTCAATTTATTCATGGATAACCTGTGTTCTCTGTCCAGAGCCTCTTGCTTCTCCTCAGGATGCTGAGAGGCCCCACAAAATTTGTGTGAGAGCCGGGTTAGGGGTTTGGAATGGCTGCCTTCAGATACCATGTGGGGCTGAGATGTGGAGATCATAAAGTGGCCAGGGTCACCATGAGGTGATTCATTTTCTGTCACCCTTCCATTATTAATGGCCTAGCTCCCTATATTTATGGAGCCCTCTCTAGATAGGGAGGGCCCAGGGTGTCTGGCAATCCCACCCCATCTGGCCAGACTTTCTGAGATTTGGCTGGCCTTGCTGGGATTCTGCCATCCCACAAGGTAGAGGTGCAAGGCAGCCATGTTGGATGTCCAGTTCTGTGTCCATTGGGCAGCCATGTTCTTGGCCATGTTGAGCAGCCATATGTTGTGCTGCTCTCTGAGAAGTGGACATATTTGAAATCAGGCAGACATATTGGGTAGACATGTCCTTGACTGTCTTGAGCAGCCATCTTATGTGACTGTGTTGACATCAGTATGGTGGCCATGTTGCTGACTGAGTGGGAATTTAGAATATTGAGGAAGCCATTTTCTCAGCTGGGCAGCCATTTTGGG
>NW_020712776.1:0-1785 GCF_002925995.2 Terrapene triunguis | reverse complement strand
AACGGGGGTTTTGTCCCCGCACGGGGTCTGGCAGTGTCTCCCCCCCCCCAGCTTAACCCCGGCTCTCACCCCCCACCACCGATTTTTCCCCTTCAGCCCCTCTTCTGCCGCTAGCTACAGTAGCTTGAACCCCCCAGGCCAGTAAAATTCTGCCCCCTGCTCAGACCCTGACAGCCCCCCCCCCGCTGCGATTTGCCCCCTTAATCCTTTTAAACCCCCCCAAAGAGGAGGCAGCAAATCGTAAGCAGAAGTGAGGGCAGAGAGAGGGCAGTGGCTACAAGGAAGGTTACTGGGCATGCTCAGTTCGAGTGAGCCTGCTCAGTACACCCAAAGTAGCAAAACGGGAGCAGGAGCTGTTTGTGCCGCTACCAGCCGCTGCGGTGACTCTGGCTCCTGGCGAGATCCCCGAGCCCCGGCGGCTGGTGCTGGGAGCCCGGAGCCCTGGCTGCAGCCGGGAGAGGGGAATCTCCAGCAGGGCCCTTCCCGCTGCTCCCCAGGAGCCTCTCCCAGGGCAGAGCCCCCAGCCTGGCCAGGGCCCTTTCCCGCCCGGCCCCTGCCCCAGGGGGGCCCCGCTCGAAGGGAAGGTAAGAGAGACCCGCCCCCCCCCGTCACCCCCGGGCTGCAGGGGGAGGGTTTGGCCCCAGGCTGCTCCCAGCGGAGCTGGCTGCGATTCCCGCCCTGGGCCCGGGAAAGCTGCCGCCAGCTCCCGGTGTGTGCGGGGCGGGGGGAGAGGGGACTGGGAGAGGCACCCGGGCGAGGGGGAGCCGAGAGGCGGCAGGGGATGGGAACTAGGGGATTGAGGGGGGGGCGGGGATGCGTTAGGGGACAGAAGGTGGGTGATGGGAGGGGGCAGGGATACAGGGGGATGGGGTGGGGGGAGGATCGTGGGGCTGAGGGGAATGTGGCTGGAATAGAGGGAAGATGTGAGGGAAAGGGGGGATGTGGGGAGGGGAGGCTGTGGGGAGACTGGCTGGGAATGGAGAAGGGGGGACACACACACACAAGGCAGCTCCCCAGCCATGGGGTAAGGGAAGGTGAGGGGCTGCCCCGTCCAGCAGCCAGCTGGGAATTTTTTCCCCTGTAGGTGTTCAAACAGCCATGTCGGGGCAGGGAACTAAAGGCTCAGAAACTACTCGACAAATACCCAGACCCCTGCCACCCCCCCCAACCCCCACCCCTTGCTCCCAGTGTATTATTGTCAGACACACCCGTGCTGCTGGGGTCTGTCTCCTGAGTGTTGGGGGCTGGCCGGGCTGCCCAGGGCCCTGGTCTGATTTTCCTGCAGGATTCAGATCTGAGCCACACCAGAGTCAGACCGGAGTCACTGCTGGCTCTGGCCCTGGGAGAGTGCAGATGGGCCAATGGGATCAGCCTCTGTCTGCCTGTCCCTGGGGGCTGCTGGGGCAGGACAGGGAGGCTCAGGCATTAGCTGCTGCCACCAGATATAGTGGGTCAGAGCAAAGGTCCATCTAGCCCAGTATCCTGTCTGCCGAGAGTGGCCAGTGCCAGGTGCCCCAGAGGGAATGAACAGAACAGGGAATCATCAAATGATCCATCCCCTGTCGCTCATTCCCAGCTTCTGACAAACAGAGACTACGGACACCATCCCTGCCCATCCTGGCTAACAGCCATTGATGGACCTATCCTCCATGAATTTATCTAGTTCTTATTTGAACCCTGTTATAGTCTTGGCATTCAAAACATCCTCTGGCAAGGAGTTCCACAGGTTGACTGTGCGTTGTGTGAAGAAATACTTCCTTTAATTTGTTTTAAACCTGCTGTCTA
>NW_020712775.1:0-1837 GCF_002925995.2 Terrapene triunguis | reverse complement strand
AGTTCGAGTGAGCCTGCTCAGTACACCCAAAGTAGCAAAACGGGAGCGAGAGCTGTTTGTGCCGCTGCGGTGACTCTGGCTCCCAGCGAGATCCCCGAGCCCCGGCGGCTGGTGCTGGGAGCCCGGAGCCCTGGCTGCAGCCGGGAGAGGGGAATCTCCAGCAGGGCCCTTCCCGCTGCTCCCCAGGAGCCTCTCCCAGGGCAGAGCCCGCAGCCCGGCCAGGCCCCTTCCCGGCCCCTGTCCCAGGGGGGCCCCGCTCGGAGGGAAGGTAAGAGAGACCCGCACCCCCCCCCGTCACCCCCGGGCTGCAGGGGGAGGTTTGGCCCCAGGCTGCTCCCAGCGGAGCTGGCTGTGATTCCCGCCCTGGGCCCGGGGAAGCTGCCGCCAGCTCCCGGTGTGTGCGGGGCGGGCGGAGAGGGGACTGGGAGAGGCACCCGGGCTAGGGGGAGCCGAGAGGCGGCAGGGGATGGGTACTAGGGGATTGAGGGGGGGACGGGGATGTGTTAGGGGACAGAAGGTGGGTGATGGGAGGGGGCAGGGATACAGGGGGATCGGGGTGGGGGGGAGGATTGTGGGGCTGAGGGGAATGTGGCTGGAAGAGAGGGAAGATGTGGGGAGGGGAGGCTGTGGGGAGACTGGCTGGGAATGGAGAAGGGGACACACACACACACACACATAAGGCAGCTCCCCAGCCATGGGGTAAGTGAGGGTGAGGGGCTGCCCCGTCCAGCAGCCAGCTGGGAATTTTCTCCCCTGTAGGTGTTCAAACAGCCATGTCGGGGCAGGGGACTAAAGGCTCAGAAACTACTGGACAAATACCCAGACCCCTGCCACCCCCCCCAACCCCCACCCCCTGCTCCCAGTGTATTATTGTCAGACACACCCGTGCTGCTGGGGTCTGTCTCCTGAGTGTTGGGGGCTGGCCGGGCTGCCCAGGGCCCTGGTCTGATTTTCCTGCAGGATTCAGATCTGAGCCACACCAGAGTCAGACCGGAGTCACTGCTGGCTCTGGCAGGGGGTGAGTGCAGATGGGCCAATGGGATCAGCCTCTGCCTGCCTGTCCCTGGGGGCTGCCGGGGCAGGACAGGGAGGCTCAGGCATTAGCTGCTGCCACCAGAGAGCTCCGGTTCTGGCTAAGGGAGAGGAGGAGGCCGGTGTGTGTCTCTTCCGGCTGGTGGGTTTACGCCTCGTTCTGGGGTTTTTTTTTTTTTTTTTACTAAGGATAGATATACAACCCTGAGATCGATTGGCAACCCAAGAATTCAAACCTTATGAGTGATGCACCCAAAAGTCTAGAATTTAAATAAGGAAATCAATACATTTTGTTTTTCTTTTATTACCTTTTGTGTCTGAGCCTTTGGGGTGTACTAGCTTTATAGGCCTGGTCTACGGGGAGGAGAGGGGGGAAAGAATCGATCTAAGTTACACAACTTCAGCTCAGTGTGGAAAATGCTGCAAGTGGAGCTAACTCCATGTTGGACATCATAAGAATGGATATAGTGGGTCAGAGCAAAGGTCCATCTAGCCCAGTATCCTGTCTGCCGAGAGTGGCCAGTGCCAGGTGCCCCAGAGGGAATGAACAGAACAGGGAATCATCAAATGATCCATCCCCTGTTGCTCATTCCCAGCTTCTGACAAACAGAGACTACGGACACCATCCCTGCCCATCCTGGCTAATAGCCATTGATGGACCTATCCTCCATGAATTTATCTAGTTCTTATTTGAACCCTGTTATAGTCTTGGCATTCAAAACATCCTCTGGCAAGGAGTTCCACAGGTTGACTGTGCATTGTGTGAAGAAATACTTCCTTTAATTTGTTTTAAACCTGCTGTCTA
>NW_020712774.1:0-2688 GCF_002925995.2 Terrapene triunguis | reverse complement strand
CCCTCCCTCCTTCTCTCCCCATCCCCTCCCCTGCCCCCAATATCTCCTTGCCCCTACCGGTCTATGGGGCTGGGTCCCTCCCTCCCCCCCCCCCCCCCCCTTGCTGGGTCTCTCCCCGCAGCCCCGCCCCTGGCCCGGGGCTCACAGACACTCCCCGCCCGGCTGCTGCTGGCCCCGGAGGGAGCCGGGAGATGGAATCTCATGGAAGGTTCTAAGAATGGCCGCTGGAGCGGAGCCGCGTGCGCTGGGGCTGTGACGTGCGGTGACGTGCGCTGGAGCTGTGACCTGTAGTGACGTACGCACTCCCCGCAGGCAACTCACTCACTGGAGACCAGAACGACAGAAGGTGTCACGTGTCTGTGGGCGGGGCTATGCAGATGAGCAGTGTCTGGCGGCAGCAGTGAGAGAAGCGAGGTGAACCGAAGGAGCCAGGCAGAGAGAATTCTCTGTGTGTGAACAGAATTCGGTGTGGGGAGTTCGTGCTGTGAGTGCTGGCACCGGAGTCACTTCGGGGCAGTGATTGCCACTGAGCTACGTAGTGACCAAAGATGTGTGAATGGAGTGTGGTGCCTGGCTGGGGGCAGCTCGCGAGGATGTGGAAAGCAGTGGGAGCAAGAGGGCAGCGTGGTGTTGGGGGAGCCTGAAAGAGGTTTTTACTCACGAAAGCTTATGCCCAAATAAATCTGTTAGTCTTTAAGGTGCTACCAGACTCCTTGTTGTTTTTTTTGAAGCTAAGATGAAAGTGAAGTGTGGGGTTGCTGCTGGGTAATTTAGTGCCACATCTGTTTTTATCAGGTGCATTTATGCTTTTTTTTTACGGCACTATGGTGTATATTCCCAGCTTTCCTTATTTGCTGGTGCTTTAAAAAGCTTTCTCACCCTGTCTAGGTCTGTGCTGGTTTCTTTCCGTGTGTCTGATGAGCCTTATAACCGGATACTTGTCAGCTCCCCTAACTCCCGTCTGTCCCCAGACATGACATACAGCCTCTTCCTTCCTATCTCACGTGAGCTCAGCCTCTCTGGGCCTCCGTTCTCCCGTCCGGGAAATGGGGCTGGTGGCGCTTCCAGCCCTTGCACGAGCCTGGGAGAACTACCCTGCAGATTAGGAAGATGTTTGGATACTGGGGTAATGGGGGAGGGGCTCAGGGGGAGCATATTAGCACCGTCATTTGGTATCTGGAGTCTGCTTGGAAACAAATATTTCACTAGCTTCCTCCGCATGCGGGGAGGGGCTCCTACTTTCTGACTTGAGGGGGAGATTCCATGATGTCACAGCCCATGGGGGGAGGGGTTCGAATCACGAGCCTGAAGTGGAAGGGCAACGCCCTCCCCCCGCTCAGATTTCGCTAGGGGGCTGGGCTGGGATCTCTAGGGAGGGAGACACAGGGAAAAACAGCCACCACTATGGAACCCAGGAGTCCTGGCTCCCAGCCCACTGTGACCACTAGACCCCACTCCCCTTTTAGGTTCACTGCCTCTTCTATCCACCCCCTCCCCACCACCTGTCCATCCCTTCGCTACAGGTTTCTGGGGTGTCACTCCTGCTTTGCACTCCCCCAGTGCAGCCAAAGGCCTTCCCTCCCCACAACCACATATCCTCTCCCCCCTCGTGCTGGATCATCTGCTTGGCCCCCATTCTCAGGGCGTGCTGTGCGGCATGGCTTGGGATTGTGCAAGGGCCCAGCACCAGGCAATGCAAAACGGAAACCACAGGCCCTGCCCAGCCCCACCGGAGCTGCCCTCCAGGTGCATCGGAGCCCAGCACCCTGAACCTGTGCCTTCCTGCCCCACAGGGGGCAAACTGCAGCCCGCACCACACTCTGCAGAGGGGAGAAGGGTCAGGCCAGCCAGCCCATTTAGGATGGGGGAATTCTCCACAGCCACTGCCTATCAGCAGGATTCCTCCTCCTCCTCCCTCCTGTGCCTCAGTGCGACTAAATCTCCGCACCTAGACAGCCAGTCCGTCCGCTGCACCCCAATCCCCCATGCCTAAGCCTCCTGCCAAAGTCCTGCACCTGGCTCCAGAGAATTAAGTCTCACATGTCTCTTGTGCACAGAGAGTCTTGGCCTCCCTCATTGGGTGATCTGAGTCTGAGAAACACAGTGTCTGTCTTCTCTAAAGAAGTACTTGGAGAGGTTTGTCCTGCGTGACCATGTGGCCTAATGGATAAGGCATCTGACTTCAGATCAGGAGACTGAGGGTTCAAGTCCCGTTGTGCTTGTGCCATTTTACCTTTGTGCTGAAAGTCCTGCTCCCTTCAGAACCTCTTCTTGACCACTCAGGCCAATCCTCTGGCTTCAGCTACAGCCCGGGAAGGAGTTGGGGGTTGGGCAGGGGCATGAGCCCCACGTGCTTCCAGTCTAGCCTTTCCCATTCCTGACTTGCCAAAGAAAATGGGCGGCTGCCCGGGCTAGTGTGTAGAGCAGTTTCCTCTTCCAAATGTGCGCCTGTCCCTGTGCTTGAGGGGGCTTCCTAAATAGCGCCTTGGAAGGTTGGGTGTTTCTCTGCTTTTCACCAGCTGGGGAAAAGCCTCTTGGGGTAAAATCTCCTGCTCCACTGCCAAAGTGAGCACCTTGAGTGGGAACGGTAAGAGGCCCCACCAGGGGGGCTGGCCCTGCTTTCCTACCATTTTCTGATGTCGGCCACAGAGCATCAGCAGTCGCCCTGCATGCTGGTCTGCGGGTGGC
>NW_020712773.1:0-2652 GCF_002925995.2 Terrapene triunguis | reverse complement strand
CCTCCTGACCCCAATATCCCCCTGCCCCTACCGGTCTATGGGGCTGGGTCCCTCCCTTCCCCCACCCCCACCCCCACCCCGCAGTGTTGCTGGGTCTCTCCCCGCAGCCCCGCCCCTGGCCCGGGACTCACAGACACTCCCCGCCCGGCTGCTGCTGGCCCCGGAGGGAGCCGGGAGATGGAATCTCATGGAAGGTTCTAAGAATGGCCGCTGGAACGGAGCCGCGTGCGCTGGGGCTGTGACGTACGCTGCGGCTGTGACCTGTAGTGACGTACGCACTCCCCGCAGGCAACTCACTCACTGGAGACCAGAACGACAGAAGGTGTCACGTGTCTGTGGGCGGGGTTATGCAGATAAGCAGTGTCTGGCGGCAGCAGTGAGAGAAGCGAGGTGAACCGAGGGAGCCCGGCAGAGAGAATTCTCTGTGTGTGAACAGAATTCGGTGTGGGGAGTTCGTGCTGTGAGTGCTGGCACCGGAGTCACTTCGGGGCAGTGATTGCCACTGAGCTACGTAGTGACCAAAGATGTGTGAATGGAGTGTGGTGCCTGCCTGGGGGCAGCTCGCGAGGATGTGGAAAGCAGTGGGAGCAAGAGGGCAGCGTGGTGTTGGGGGAGCCTCAAAGTTAAATTGGAACGACAGAGAAGATTAGCATGGCCCCTGCGCAAGGATGACACGCAAATTAGTCTTATAGCTGAGATGAAGTGTGGGGTTGTTGCTGGGTAATTTAGTGCCACATCTGTTTTTATCAGGTGCATTTATGCTTTTTTTTTACGGTACTATGGTGTATATTCCCAGCATTCCTTATTTGCTGGTGTTTTAAAAAGCTTTCTCACCCCCTCTAGGTCTGTGCTGGTTTCTTTCCGTGTGTCTGATGAGCCTTATAACCGGATACTTGTCAGCTCCCCTAACTCCCGTCTGTCCCCAGACATGACATATAGCCTCTTCCTTCCTATCTCACGTGAGCTCAGCCTCTCTGGGCCTCCGTTCTCCCGTCCGGGAAATGGGGCTGGTGGCGCTTCCCGCCCTTGCACAAGCCTGGGAGAACTACCCTGCAGATTAGGAAGATGTTCGGGTAATGGGGGAGGGGCTCAGGGGGAGCATATTAGCACCGTCATTTGGTATCTGGAGTCTGCTTGGAAACAAATATTTCACTAGCTTCCTCGGCATGCGGGGAGGGGCTCCTACTTTCTGACTTGAGGGGGAGATTCCATGATGTCACAGCCCATGGGGGGAGGGGTTCGAATCACGAGCCTGAAGTGGAAGGGCAACGCCCTCCCCCGCTCAGATTCCGCTAGGGGGCTGGGCTGGGATCTCTAGGGAGGGAGACACAGGGAAAAACAGCCACCACTATGGAACCCAGGAGTCCTGGCTCCCAGCCCACTGTGACCACTAGACCCCACTCCCCTTTTAGGCTCACTGCCTCTTCTATCCACCCCCTCCCCACCACCTGTCCATCCCTTTGCTACAGGTTTCTGGGGTGTCACTCCTGCTTTGCACTCCCCCAGTGCAGCCAAAGGCCTTCCCTCCCCACAACCACATATCCTCTTCCCCCTCGTGCTGGATCATCTGCTTGGCCCCCCACCCATTCTCAGGGCGCGCTGTGCAGCATGGCTTAGGATTGTACAAGGGCCCAGCACCAGGCAATGCAGAACGGAAACCACAGGCCCTGCCCAGCCCCACCGGAGCTGCCCTCCAGGTGCATTGGAGCCCAGCACCCTGAGCCTGTGCCTTTGCCTTCCTGCCCCACAGGGGGCAAACTGCAGCCCCCACCACGCTCTGCAGAGGGGAGAAGGGTCAGGCCAGCCAGCCCATTTAGGATGGGGGAATTCTCCACAGCCACTGCCTATCAGCAGGATTCCTCCTCCTCCTCCCTCCTGTGCCTCAGTGCGACTAAATCTCCGCACCTAGACAGACAGTCCGTCCGCTGCACCCCAATCCCCCATGCCTGAGCCTCCCTGCCAAAGTCCTGCACCTGGCTCCAGAGAATTAAGTCTCACATGTCTCTTGTGCACAGAGAGTCTTGGCCTCCCTCATTGGGTGATCTGAGTCTGAGAAACACAGTGTCTGTCTTCTCTAAAGAAGTACTTGGAGAGGTTTGGCCTGTGTGACCATGTGGCCTAATGGATAAGGCATCTGACTTCAGATCAGGAGATTGAGGGTTCAAGTCCCTTTGTGGTTGTGCTTGTGCCATTTTACCTTTGTGCTGAAAGTCCTGCTCCCTTCAGAACCTCTTCTTGACCACTCAGGCCAATCCTCTGGCTTCAGCTACAGCCCGGGAAGGAGTTGGGGGTTGGGCAGGGGCATGAGCCCCACGTGCTTCCAGTCTAGCCTTTCCCATTCCTGACTTGCCAAAGAAAATGGGCGGCTGCCCGGGCTAGTGTGTAGAGCAGTTTCCTCTTCCAAATGTGCGCCTGTCCCTGTGCTTGAGGGGGCTTCCTAAATAGCGCCTTGGAAGGTTGGGTGTTTCTCTGCTTTTCACCAGCTCGGGAAAAGCCTCTTGGGGTAAAATCTCCTGCTCCACTGCCAAAGTGAGCACCTTGAGTGGGAACGGTAAGAGGCCCCACCAGGGGGGCTGGCCCTGCTTTCCTACCGTTTTCTGATGTTGGCCACAGAGCATCAGCAGTCGCCCTGCATGCTGGTCTGCGGGTGGC
>NW_020712772.1:0-1043 GCF_002925995.2 Terrapene triunguis | reverse complement strand
TACCTACCACCTGCCACTGGCTACTCACAGACATTCCAGAGCCTCTGCCCCCCACAGGAGCAGGGTACCCCAATTTACTGGTTTTACCTTAACCCCGCTGTAGTGAGTCGGCGTGGCCCCCCTCCGCCTCTGGCAGGGTGCCACAGCCTCCATCCCTAGAGTGGGCGGGGCTACCGAGTCCGGGGCCCACCCCTCCAAGGTCACGGCCCCGACCCGGAAGTATAAAAGCCCACCACCAAAGCTCAGTAGGGCCCAGCCTGCCGGAGAGAGCAGACGCTCCGGGCCAAGCTCCCGGTTGGGAGTCAGCGGCCGGCCGCGAACCGCCTGCTAACGGCCCGCGCCGCTCGAGCCTTCCTCTTGCCAGGTACCCCGAGGAGGACTGGCCCAGCCTCCCCTGGACCCGTCACGCCGAAGAGGACTGGCCCAGCCTGCCGCGACCCAGCTATCCCGAGGGAGACTGGCCCAGCTGGCCCCAGACCAGCGGCCCCGAGGAGGAGTCAAGCCTGCCCCGGGCCAGCTATCCGGAGGAAGAACTGCCGGACCAGCCCTCAAGCCCCGCTCCCGAGGAGCCGATGCTACTAGACTGGCCCGAACCCAGCACTGCCGCCGAGGTAAGCCCCGAGGGGGACGAAGGAAGTAGCCCGGGGGTAGCCGACCCCGGTCAGGCTGCAGAGGCCTACGAGCCCATGTCAGTGTGTTTCGGTCAGGATACCCCACTGACCAGCAGCGATAGTAATCGCTGCTAGGGCCCCGGGCTGGGACGCAGTGGAGTGGGTGGGCCTGCGTCCCCCCCTACCACCCCCACTCACGGGTGGCAGGCTTCCCCCTCACCCAACGCTCAGGTAGGAACCTGAACCCCTGAACAGCTTGTCGGCTCAACCCCTGCCCCAAAGGGCTTGAGCGAAGACTGTTTGTGCCCCGCCCTGACCCAGGGCCTGGGCCCCCTTTAACTGCTTGTCGGCTCAACCCCTGCCCCAAAGGGCTTGAGCGAAGACTCTGCTGTTTGCCCAGCCCCTGCTCCAGAGGGCCTGGGCTCCTGTACT
>NW_020712771.1:0-2410 GCF_002925995.2 Terrapene triunguis | reverse complement strand
AGACATTATGAGAGTCACTGCTTTGGGAGCTCCATGGGGCATGACAATGATGCTTGCACTCAGGGAAGACCCTCCATAACTGGAAAAGTTTTATCACTACAGTGATTGGTCCAATACATAAAACAACCCAAACGTGTCAAGAAATGTAATACAGCCCCGTAAGGACTGCCCGCCCCACTGCAGGTGTGTACTCGCTCTGTTCTTGGGGAGAGCTCCAAGGGTGGAGACAGATCCTGGTCCGACTCTGACGTGCCGATGAAGAACTCCAAGGGCTGTACCTGAGACCAGATGTTTTCATAGGCCATGATGGTCCTCATGCAGCTGTGTGCATAGCTCTTCCCTGATTTGCCACAGCTTCACTTCCTCACCCTCATCATATCATGGTGCCCTTATCCTATAGGTTAATTAGTTTATACTCATTAACATATGCATCAGTTGGATTACTGTGGGTACCTCCAAAAATACTCTAAACTGGCACAAACTACCTTCTTGCAGTTATCAATGAGCAGTTTGCAACACTTGTGATTATTACAAAACAATAAACACAACATCATGCCATCTTGTTACTTAAGGTCACTGTTATTTACTTACTTATACTAATTTATTGAACAACTCCTCCTGCACAAGTCCTTATACTTATGCTAACTGCTTGAGCTGTTCTTATAGGACTAGGCCTATAGGTCTCTTGCGTTCCTGAGGTCAGTTTCTTACCCATTTATCTTCTACTTTCTATGTATTGTATTGCTACACTGTCCTCCCCTGGGGTAGCCCTTACACACGCAGTCATGGGCCTGCTCAGTGCCCAGCAGGTCGAGTGGGGCCCCCACAATCAACCGCACCCAGTGCAAAGGTCTCATGTCAAGTGCTGGTGCAAAGAGTAGCCAGAGGAAGCCACTGGTAGCCCCCACAGCAAGTGTGGTTGGTCACCCAGCACCCAAGCACTACGCCAGCACTCCTAAGAGCCACTTCTCTATTAACTGTCTATTGACGTAGACACAAGGCTAGAGCACTGCCGAAACACTGGATATGGTCCAAACCAGCAGCCAGTGATGGCAACCTCTCCCCTCCCACATATGCGGGCTCAGCTGTGCTGGGAGGTGCATTAGCAGGGGGAACTGAGACAAGTTAGTCAGTTCTCGTGGTGTCTGGGACAATGCAGATTCATAGATTCCAAGGCCAGAGGGGACTTTTGTGATCCTCTAGTCTGACCCCATGTGTAGCACAGGCCAGAGAACTGCCCCAAAGTAATTCCTAGAGCAGATCTTATACAAAAACATCCCATCTTGATTTAAAATGGTCAGGGATGGAGAATCCACCACGACCCCTGGTAAATTGTTCCAGTGGTTAATTGCTCTCACTGTTAACAATTTAGGCTTTATTTCAAGTCTGAATTTGTCTAGCTTCAACTTCCAGCTATTGGATTGTGTTAAACTTTCCTCTGCTAGACTGAAGAGCCCATGATCAATTATTTGTTTCACCTGTAGGTACTTATAGACTGAGATCCAGTCACCCCTTAACATTCTCTTTGTTAAGCTAAATAGATTGAGCTCCTGGAGTTTATCTCTATATGGCAGGTTTTCCGATCCTGTAATCATTCTTGTGGCCACCAAACGCATCATGAACCTCCATGATGTTCTCTC
Source organism: Terrapene triunguis (assembly GCF_002925995.2). NCBI lineage: Eukaryota > Metazoa > Chordata > Testudines > Emydidae > Terrapene > Terrapene triunguis. The sequence goes on along the minus strand of NW_020712771.1, from coordinate 770 downwards.
CTGAACCAGATCTGGTATCTTACAGGGTAGTATGCCTGTGAAGGAGAGGTGTCTGTTGACACCAGCCAGTCATCATCTTTTGTGTCTTCCCGGTGGTCTTTTCCATCCTGCTTTCATTGGGCTTTTCATTGGCTTAAGACAAGGCCCTGCCCATTCCCTGCATTGGGGTGGGTCAGGCCTGTTACTCCAGCGAGTCTGATGGCCCGTGCTGTGAGTTCTTTCCTACTTCCTCCCCTAGGCAGGCACACAGCCCAACTCAAATTTTAAACCAGAACTAATTAACCTCTTAGCTGCTGGAGGAAACGTTCCACAAAGCTCATCTCTAGTGACATCACTGAGGATGTTGACGGGTGTGTGGGACTCTCCGCACCCAGCCCATACTAATACTGAGCTGTGATGGGGAAGGGCTGGGAGGACACAAATTGATTCTGGTGGGCGGGGAGGTGAGATGGTTTTCGGGTACCTAGGACTGTGAGTCACCTTGTTACTGCCCACCTCTCCACCCCCCCTCCCGCCCACCCCCCACCTCCAGCATGCAAAGTCTTGCTTGTGCCCAGCTCCCTGACACCACCAGCCTGCCAGCTGCTCAGGCCCTCTTGTCTGGGTGACACCTTGCAGGTTAACAGTAGGTGCAGCCCAGACCCTGAGTCCCCGTGAATCATTCCCTGGTGATACCTACCACCTGGCACTGGCTACTCACAGACATTCCAGAGCCTCTGCCCCCCACAGGAGCAGGGTACCCCAATTTACTGGTTTTACCTTAACCCCCC
>NW_020712770.1:0-2290 GCF_002925995.2 Terrapene triunguis | reverse complement strand
CTTGGGGAGAGCTCCAAGGGTGGAGACAGATCCTGGTCCAATTCTGGCGTGCCGATGAAGAACTCCAAGGGCTGTACCTGAGACCAGATGTTTCATAGGCCATGATGGTCCTCATGCAGCTGTGTGCATAGCTCTTCCCTGATTTGCCACAGCTTCACTTCCTCACCCTCATCATATCATGGTGCCCTTATCCTATAGGTTAATTAGTTTATACTCATTAACATATGCATCAGTTGGATTACTGTGGGTACCTCCAAACATACTCTAAACTGGCACAAACTACCTTCTTGCAGTTATCAATGAGCAGTTTGCAACACTTGTGATTATTACAAAACAATAAACACAACATCATGCCATCTTGTGACTTAAGGTCACTGTTATTTACTTACTTATACTAATTTATTGAACATCTCCTCCTGCACAAGGCCTTATACTTATGCTAACTGCTTGAGCTGTTCTTATAGGACTAGGCCTATAGGTCTCTTGCGTTCCTGAGGTCAGTTTCTTATCCATTTATCTTCAACTTTCTATGTATTGTATTGCTACACTGTCCTCCCCAGGGGTAGCCCTTACACACACACTCATGGGCCTGCTCAGTGCCCAGCAGGTTGAGTGGGGCCTCCACAATCAACCCCACCCAGTGCAAAGGTCTCATGTCAAGTGCTGGTGCAAAGAGTAGCCAGAGGAAGCCACTGGTAGCCCCCACAGCAAGTGTGGTTGGTCACCCAGCACCCAGGCACTACGCCAGCACTCCTGAGAGCCACTTCTCTATTAACTGTCTATTGACGTAGACACAAGGCTAGAGCACTGCTGTAACATTGGATATGGCCCAAACCAGCAGCCAGTGATGGCAACCTCTCCCCTCCCACATATGCGGGCTCAGCTGTGCTGGGAGGTGCATTAGCAGGGGGAACTGAGACAAGTTAGTCAGTTCTCGTGGTGTCTGGGACAACACAGATTCATAGATTCCAAGGCCAGAGGGGACCTTTGTGATTCTCTAGTCTGACCCCATGTGTAGCACAGGCCAGAGAACTGCCCCAAAGTAATTCCTAGAGCAGATCTTATACAAAAACATCCCATCTTGATTTAAAATGGTCAGGGATGGAGAATCCACCACGACCCCTGGTAAATTGTTCCAGTGGTTAATTGCTCTCACTGTTAACAATTTAGGCTTTATTTGCAGTTAAACCTTCCTCTGCTAGACTGAAGAGCCCATGATCAATTATTTGTTTCCCCTCTAGGTACTTATAGACTGAGATCCAGTCACCCCTTAACATTCTCTTTGTTAAGCTAAATAGATTGAGCTCCTGGAGTTTATCTCTATATGGCAGGTTTTCCAATCCTGTAACCAAACGCATCATGAACCTCCATCAGAGGCGTAGCGAGCGCCCTCCGTACCCTCCGACCGGATGGGGCCCCGCAAGGAAGGGGGCCCCTAAAAGTGGCAAAATAAATACCGCATTCCAGTTTCTGCATTGTAAGGGGCCCCGCCCGGACATATGTTCGGAGGCGGCCACCGTTCGAAGGGGGCCACGTTCTTTGTTGCTACGGCCCTGACCTCCATGATGTTTTCTCCTGAACCAAATCTGGTATCTTACAGGGTAGTATGCCTGTGAAGGAGAGGTGTCTGTTGACACCAGCCAGTCATCATCTTTTGTGTCTTCCCGGTGGTATTTTCCATCCTACTTTCATTGGGCTTTTCATTGGCTTAAGACAAGGCCCTGCCCATTCCCTGCATTGGGGTGGGTCAGGCCTGTTACTCCAGCGAGTCTGATGGCCCATGCTGTGAGTTCTTTCCTACTTTCTCCCCTAGGCAGGCACACAGCCCAACTCAAATTTTAAACCAGAACTAATTAACCTCTTAGCTGCTGGAGGAAACGTTCCACAAAGCTCATCTCTAGTGACATCACTGAGGATGTTGACGGGTGTGTGGGACTCTCCGCACCCAGCCCATACTAATACTGAGCTGTGATGGGGAAGGGCTGGGAGGACACAAATTGATTCTGGTGGGCGGGGAGGTGAGATGGTTTTCGGGTACCTAGGACTGTGAGTCACCTTGTTACTGCCCACCTCTCCACACACCCCCCCGCCCCCCGCCTCCAGCATGCGAAGTCTTGCTTGTGCCCGGCTCCCTGACACCACCAGCCTGCCAGCTGCTCAGGCCCTCTTGTCTGGGTGACACCTTGCAGGTTAACAGTAGGTGCAGCCCAGACCCTGAGTCCCTGTGAATCATTCCCTGGTGATACCTACCACCTGCCACTGGCTACTCACAGACATTCCAGAGCCTCTG
>NW_020712769.1:0-1105 GCF_002925995.2 Terrapene triunguis | reverse complement strand
TACTTTGGGGTGAGCTGTGGAAAGTGGCAGGAGAGTTTGCCCTTTGCGTTCATCTTTCTACATATTTGATTGTTGGAGAGAAGCTGGTCCCTGGAAACCAGGCACTGGGTGTTGAGCTGAGATCCCTGAAAGAAGGGCAAAACCACACACCAGCAGTAACAGCTGCGCTGCCAAGTGTGTTTTGTTCCAGGACTGAGGGTCTCTAGTGGAGGAGGCCTGAGAATGTGAAACCAGAATCCGAGGGGCACCGGCAGAGCTGTGGGTGGGTGGGAGCCCAGGGATAGGACAGCAGGGCACTGAGTGTCAGGATTGAGAAGAGAAAATATAACAGAAGAAATTGCAGGAAGAAAGAGCAAAGCCACAAGCCACCTATAAATAAGCCCAGCCTGAGCTGTGGTCAGGAAGTGAGTTTGTGCGACTCTAGAGACACGTGCTGCTGGTGCAATGCACAAACACAGAGACCCGGCCGCACTTCGCCCCTGGGCTGCGGTCACTGTATTACCTAGAGACATCTCCAGTGCAGAAGCTGTCCCCCACCCCCACCCCCGTGGGCCTGGCTTAGCTAGCAGCTCATAGCCCTTTGTACCACGGCGCTGAGGAGTATTTTTAACAACACAGACCCAGAGGCTGCTTCTGTGACACAGAGACCTTCCCATCACCCGTCTGCTGCGGCCTCTTCTACCTCAGGCACTCAGCACGGCCCGGCGGCTGGGAAAGCAGCACCTGCATCCCCTGCACCATGTTCCAGGCAATGCTAATGCAGAGTCACTAGGCCAGACAGCTCCCTATGGGGGTGCTTTGCCTTGCACCTGCCTGACTCTAAAGCGGGTGCAGCTGGTCCCACCAGGGTCACCCCAGTGCAGGGATTCTGTGCAAAGAGCTGCTCTGCCTGCTCCTACACCTGTCCCCATCCCCGCTGCAGGCATAGGGGGCGTGGCCTGATGTAAGGAGGTGTAGCCAGGACTTTCCTGAGCCCAGCCAATCCCTCGCTGCTTGTCAGCACAGGCCATGGGACGGCTGGTGTGAGTCAGTGCTCAGCTGGGTCTGTGGGGTGGGGGCACAGTCTGTATGGAGCAGAGCAGCCTCTGGCTAATCAGGCACAGGA
>NW_020712768.1:0-1083 GCF_002925995.2 Terrapene triunguis | reverse complement strand
TGGCAGGAGAGTTTGCCCTTTGCCTTCATCTTTCTACATATTTGATTGTTGGAGAGAAGCTGGTCCCTGGAAACCAGGCACTGGGTGTTGAGCTGAGATCCCTGAAAGAAGGGCAAAACCACACACCAGCAGTAACAGCTGCGCTGTCAAGTGTGTTTTGTTCCAGAACTGAGGGTCTCTAGTGGAGGAGATCTGAGAATGTGAAACCAGAATCCGAGGGGCACCGGCAGAGCTGTGGGTGGGTGGGAGCCCAGGGATAGGACAGCAGGACGCAGAGTGTCAGGATTGAGAAGAGAAAATATAACAGAAGAAATTGCAGGAAGAAAGAGCAAAGCCACAAGCCACCTATAAATAAGCCCAGCCTGAGCTGTGGTCAGGAAGTGAGTTTGTGCGACTCTAGAGACACGTGCTGCTGGTGCAATGCACAAACACAGAGACCCGGCCGCAGGTCGCCCCTGGGCTGCGGTCACTGTATTACCTAGAGACATCTCCAGTGCAGAAGCTGTCCCCCACCCCCACCCCCGTGGGCCTGGCTTAGCTAGCAGCTCATAGCCCTTTGTACCACGGCGCTGAGGAGTATTTTTAACAACACAGACCCAGAGGCTGCTCCCGTGACACAGAGACCTTCCCATCACCCGTCTGCTGCGGCCTCTTCTACCTCAGGCACTCAGCACGGCCCGGCGGCTGGGAAAGCAGCACCTGCATCCCCTGCACCATGTTCCAGGCAATGCTGATGCAGAGTCACTAGGCCAGACTGCTCCCTATGGGGGTGCTTTGCCTTGCACCTGCCTGACCCTAAAGCGGGTGCAGCTGGTCCCAGCAGGGTCACCCCAGTGCAGGGATTCTGTGCAAAGAGCTGTTCTGCCTGCTCCTACACCTGCCCCCATCCCCGCTGCTGGGATAGGGGGCGTGGCCTGATGTAAGGGGGTGTAGCCAGGACTTTCCTGAGCCCAGCCAATCCCTCGCTGCTGTGTCAGCCCCAGCCCATGGGACAGCTGGTGTGAGTCAGTGCTCAGCTGGGTCTGTGGGGTGGGGTCACAGTCTGTATGGAGCAGAGCAGCCTCTGGCTAATCAGGCACAGGA
>NW_020712767.1:0-1855 GCF_002925995.2 Terrapene triunguis | reverse complement strand
CCTGGGCTCCTGTACTGTTGTGTGTACCCAGCCCCTGCTCCAGAGGGTCTGGGCTCCTGTACTGTTGTGTTTGCCCCGCCCCTGCTCCAAAGCGCCTGGGCTCCTGTACTGTTGTGTTTACCCAGCCCCTGCTCCAGAGGGCCTGGGCTCCTGTACTGTTGTTTTCCTCAGCCCCTACACCAGAGGGCCTGATTCCTGAGCAACCGGCTATTGATCACGTCTGCAGTGTGTCGGCGTGGCTCCCCTCCCGCCTCGGAGGGTAGAGCCCCGACTCACACTACTACACCCGCATACCGGTAAACCACACAGCGCCTGTGAGCACTTTAATAAAACCCAGGCAGGTTTATTTAAGAAAGGATAAAGATTTAGCTAGAAACAAGAGAAAGTGATGGCAATAAATGGTTACACCAGAGAATAAAATCATAAACCACAAACCTGGGTCTACACTGATTAAGTTACCTTTCCTAGCTGATAAAGCAGGTTCCCCATACCTGAATGGGCCATTGCCAAGACATATTCTCCCCTGGTGACTAATTTCTACTCCAAGTCTGTACATAAATTCATTATTCCTTAAATATTACCTGTACAAACATCTTACAATGATTATGAGTCTTGACAAGTTACTTGCTCTCTGTAACAATTTTACACATTACTCTTTATGGATAATATCCTGTAAGATGTATGTTCAGTGTAGTGAATTTGTCTGAGTTGAGGGTTGTTTGCAAAGAACAAGGAACCCTTTGTCCAGGAGTCTCTGTGTCTCTGCTCTGTCTTTGCCCTTTGGGGCTCTGGGTGTATCCACAGGGCTAGACTGTGAGAAAAATCAGTGTGAGAGGCAGGGTGTTCCTTTAACCTGGTTCCGTTGCACCTGGGGGACCCTGGCCCAGCACACACAGGGACCCTACATCTGTCAGCTAGGAGAGACCCTATGCCTGTGACACCTGGGGGACCCTGTGCCTGTCACATCCAGGAGTCCCTGCCCCGTTACTCCTGGGGGACCCTGCATCTGTCACATGGGAGAGACCCTGCGCCTGTCATAACTGGGGGATCCTGTGTCTGTCACATCCAGGGGCACCTGCCCCTGTCACATCTGAGGGGCCCTGCTCCATCACACCTGGGGGACCATGCCCCTCTCACACCCAGGGATCCTGTGTCTGTCACATCAGGGGGCCCCTGCACTTGACACAACTGGGGGGCCCTTCCCTTGTCACACCCAGGGGGCCCTGTGCCTGTCACACTTGTGAGACCCTGTGCCTGAAACACACGGGGGGCCCTGCCCCATCAAACCTGGAGGACCCTGTGCCTGTCATAGGGGGGAGGGCTGTCTCTGGGGAACCCTCATGTCGGACACTCCAAGACAGAGCCCATCCTGAGTCTCACAAGAGAAGCATCTGAGAGTCGTTTCCATCTCGTCTCGGTGGGGGAGGGCCCCTCTGGCCACAGACACACGTCAGGGCTGCTCCCAGACATGCTACTAGAGCCCACAGCCTGTCCGGTTCCTCTGCTCCACACCCTTTGGTGAGAAGGAGGAGAGTGGAGGCACAGAGCCGCGGTGGATTCTCTTTGGAGGCTCAGATGCTGCTGCAGCGTCCCCGGCTCAGTCCCCGGCTCCTACTCCCCATGATCCTGCTGTGGCTGATCTGTGAGATTGGGGGAGCTCCCTTCCAGTGGATTGGGGGAGGGGTCTCTGGGCTGTGGGGAGCAGGGGTAGAGGCAGACTCATGGCTCTGCCTGGGCCGGGGAGACATGTGGACTGGGCTGGGGGAGAGTGACCAGCACAAGTGGGGTATAGCAGGAATGTGTGGATGGGTCACTGGGAGCCACATGGTGCAGGAGGAGTGAGGAGCTGGGTATC
>NW_020712766.1:0-1638 GCF_002925995.2 Terrapene triunguis | reverse complement strand
CCACAGGAGCAGGGTACCCCAATTTACTGGTTTTACCTTAACCCCCCATACCGGTAAACCACACAGCGCCTGTGAGCACTTACAATAAAACCCAGGCAGGTTTATTTAAGAAAGGATAAAGATTTAACTAGAAACAAGAAAATGACAGCAACAAATGGTTACACCAGAGAACAAAATAATAAACCACAAGCCTGGGTCTACACTGATTAAGTTACCTTTCCTAGCTGATAAAGCAGGTTCCCCATACCTGAATGGGCCATTACCAAGACATATTCTCCCCTGGTGACTAATTTCTACTCCAAGTCTGTACATAAATTCATTATTCCTTAAATATTACCTGTACAAACATCTTACAATGATTATGAGTCTTGACAAGTTACTTGCTCTCTGTAACTATTTTACACGTTACTCTTTATGGATAATATCCTGTAAGATGTATGTTCAGTGTAGTGAATTTGTCTGAGTTGAGGGTTGTTTGCAAAGAACAAGGAACCCTTTGTCCAGGAGTCTCTGTGTCTCTGTTCTGTCTTTGCCCTTTGGGGCTCTGGGTGTATCCACAGGGCTAGACTGTGAGAAAAATCAGTGTCAGAGGCAGGGTGTTCCTTTAACCTGGTTCCGTCGCACCTGGGGGATCCTGGCCCAGCACACACAGGGACCCTACATCTGTCAGCTAGGAGAGACCCTATGCCTGTGACACCTGGGGGACCCTGTGCCTGTCACATCCAGGGATCCCTGCCCCTGTTACTCCTGGGGGACCCTGCATCTGTCACATGGGAGAGACCCTGCACCTGTCATAACTGGGGGATCCTGTGTCTGTCACATCCAGGGGCACCTGCCCCTGTCACATCTGAGGGGCCCTGCTCCATCACACCTGGGGGACCATGCCCCTCTCACACCCAGGGATCCTGTGTCTGTCACATCAGGGGGCCCCTGCACTTAACACAACTGGGGGGCCCTTCCCTTGTCACTCCCAGGGGGCCCTGTGCCAGTCACACCTGTGAGACCCTGTGCCTGAAACACACGGGGGGCCCTGTCCCATCAAACCTGGAAGACCCTGTGCCTGTCATGGGGGGAGGGCTGTCTCTGGGGAACCCTCATATCTGACACTCCAAGACAGAGCCCATCCTGAGTCTCACAAGAGAAGCATCTGAGAGTTGTTTCCATCTTGTCTCGGTGGGGGAGGGCCCCTCTGGCCACAGAAACACGTCAGGGCTGCTCCCAGACATGCTACTAAAGCCCACAGCCTGTCCGGTTCCTCTGCTCCACGTCCTTTGGTGAGAAGGAGGGGACTGGAGGCACAGAGGCGTGGTGGATTCTCTTTGGAGGCTCAGATGCTGCTGCAGTGTCCCCGGCTCAGTCCCCGGCTCCTGCTCCCCATGATCCTGCTGTGGCTGATCTGTGAGATTGGGGGAGCTCCCTTCCAATTGATTGGGGGAGGGGTCTCTGGGCTGTGGGGAGCAGGGGTAGAGGCAGACTCATGGCTCTGCCTGGGCCGGGGGGACACAGGGACTGGTCTAGGGGAGAGTGACCATCACAAATGGGGAATAGCAGGAATGTGGGGATGGGTCACTGGGAGCCACATGGTGCAGGCGGAGTGAGGAGCTGGGTATCAATTCCTGGCACAAGTTTCCTGAGGCA
>NW_020712765.1:0-6640 GCF_002925995.2 Terrapene triunguis | reverse complement strand
TGGCAGGAGAGTTTGCCCTTTGCCTTCATCTTTCTACATATTTGATTATTGGAGAGAAGCTGGTCCCTGGAAACCACGCACTGGTGTTGAGCTGAGGATCCCTGAAAGAAGGGTTTGTCTATGTGCCATTTATGGCCATCTCTGTTCCAGGACTGGTGCATAGAGTGTAACTAAACAAGCGGCATTAAGGCTCCATCCAAAGTCGACATCTCTGAATTCTCCTCCAATGAGAATCTGATCTGCATGGCCCCGAGACCTGCCATCACTTTCCAAAGGGCTACACTATGATGAAGCCTCAGAAGCCAGCTGGGAACACAGTGCCCCCAATATGGAGCAATCACAGTTGGGTCACACTTGGGTCAAATCCTGATCCCATTGAAGTCAAGGGCAAAACTCCTGTTGATTTTAGTGGGGCCAAGATTTACTCCCTAGTTTTGTAGCTAGATTTCGTGCTGACTAATAGCAATGCTCTCACCAGAACCCCTCCCGATGGTGTTTAGTTGTTAGAGCATTTTGTCAGCTGCAGATTGGTGGACACTGGGGGGGCAGTGGAGTCACTTTAGAGATCTCCTCTGAACTGGCAGGACTTGGAATTCAGGTTTTGTTTTAAAAAAACAGGCCCCTTGGCTAAGGGGTTTCAGATCCCAATCATTGTGTTAAGCATTAAAAGACACACACAGGGGACACTGCACTTTACACACATTGATTGCCAGGGCAAAACCACACACCAGCAGTAACAGCTGCACTGCCAAGTGTGTTTCGTTCCAGGACTGAGGGTCTCTAGTGCGAGGAGGCCTGACAATGTGAAACCAGAACTCGAGGGGCACCGGCAGAGCAGGGAGTGGGTGGGTGGGAGCTACAGCTGGGACAGCAGCGCACTGAGTGTCAGGATTGAGAAGAGAAAATATAACATGAGAAGAAATCGCAGGAAGAAAGAGCAAAGCCAGAAGCCACCTATAAATAAGCCCAGCCTGAGCTGTGGTCAGGAAGCGAGTTTGTGCAACTCTAGAGACACGTGCTGCTGGTGCAATGCACAAACAGAGACCCGGCCGCAGGCCGCCCCTGGGCTGCGGTCACTGTATTACCAGAGGCATCTCCGGTGCAGAAGCTGCTCCCCCCGCCCCTGCGGGCCCGGCTTCGCTAGCAGCTCGTAGCCCTTTGTACCACGGCGCTGAGGAGTATTTTTAACAACACAGACCCAGAGCGAGACCTGGAGTGTGGCTTCTTCTACCTCAGGCACTCAGCACGGCCGGGTGGCTGGGAGAGCAGCACCTGCATCCCCTGCACCATGTCCCAGGCAATGCTGATGCAGAGTCACTAGGTCAGACTGCCCCCTATGGGGGTGCTTTGCCCTGCACCTGCCAGCCCCAGAGTGACCCTAAAGCGGGTGCAGTTGGTCCGAGCAGGGTCACCCCAGTGCAGGGATTCTGTGCAAAGAGCTGCTCTGCCTGCTCCTACACATGCCCCCGTCCCAGCTGCTGGCATAGGGGGCGTGGCCTGATGTAAGGGGGTGTGGCCAGGACTTTCCTGAGCCCAGCCAATCCCTCGCTGCTGTGTCAGCCCCAGCCCGAGGGATGACTGGTGTGAGTCAATGCTCAGCTGGGTCTGTGGGGTGGGGGCACAGTCTGTATGGAGCAGATCAGCCTCTGGCTAATCAGGAACAGGAAGGAGCTCCAGCCCCCAGCTGCTCTGCAGGACTATGAGACTTGGACCCTTCAGCCTGGGCTGTTGTTGCTATTGCCTGATCTATTGGTTAGCTATTGATCAGGTTATTAATGTGGATTCCCCCCGCTAGCACTCTGTGATATGGTAGATTCCTGTCCCAAGACATTATGAGAGTCACTGCTTTGGGAGCCCCATGGGGCACGACAACGATGCTTGCACTCAGGGAAGACCCTCTGTAACTGGAAAAGTTTTATCACTACAGTGATTGGTCCAATACATAAAACAACCTAAGTGTGTCAAGGGATGTAATACAGCCCTGTAAGGACCACCCACCCCACTGCAGGTGTGTACTCGCTCTGTCCTTGGGGAGAGCTCCAAGGGTGGAGACAGATCCTGGTCCAATTCTGGCGTGCCGATGAAGAACTCCAAGGGCTGTACCTGAGACCAGATGTTTCATAGGCTGTGATAGTCCTCATGCAGCTGTGTGCATAGCTCTTCCCTCATTTGCCATATCTACACTTCCTCACCCTCATTGTATCATGGTGCCCTTATCCTATAGGTTAATTAGTTTATACTCATTAACATATGCATCTGTTGGATTACTGTGGGTACCTGCAGTTGAGCATCTTCTGATATTCCTCTCCAAAAATACCATAAACTGGCACAAACAACCTTCTTGCAGTTACCTATGGGCAGTTTGCAACACTTGTGATTATTACAAAACAATAAACACAGTTTCATGCCATCTTGTGACTTAAGGTCACTGTTATTTACTTACTTATGCTAATTTACTGAACATCTCCTCCTGCACAGGGTACAAAGCCTTATACTCAGGGCCGGCTCCAGGCACCAGCCGACAAAGCACGTGCTTGGGGCAGCACCTTAGAAGGGGCAGCCAATGTTGGGGTGGCGGGGGGCGCTCGCGGTGTTTTTTTTGTTTGTTTCTTTGTTTTGTTCGGCGGGGCGGCACTCGAGGGGGTTTTTTTGTTTGTTTTTTTGTTTCGGCTGGGCAGCGCGGGGGGTGTTTTGGCGGCGCGGCGCTGGGGGGAGCGGGGGATTCGGTGGTGTGGCCTCGCGCTACGGGGATTTGGGTGGCGCGGCACGGCACTCCGGGGGTTTGGCCATCCCGGCGAGGCATGGCGCTTGGAGGGGAGGCGCAGCGCTTGGCCGACCCGGCGAGGCGCGGCGCTCGGGGGTTTGGGCAGCCCGGCGTGGTGCTCGGGGGGGAGGCGGGGGTTTCGGTGGCCCGGCGAGGCGCTCCGGGGGGTTTGGGCGGCCCGGCGCGGCGCTGGGGGGGGGTCGGCGACGCAGCGGTGCCCTGGGATGGGGGGTGTTACGGCGGGGTGGCGCTCTTCTTTTTTGCCTGGGGCGGCAAAAAAGTTAGAGCCGGCCCTGCTTATACTTATGCTAACTGCTTGAGCTGTTCTTATAGGACTAGGACTTTAAACCTCTTGAGTTCCTGTGGTCAGTTTCTTACCCCTTTATCTTCTACTTTCTATGTATTGTACCCTGTCCTCCCCGGGGGTAGCCCTTACACAAGCAGTCATGGGCCTGCTCAGTGCCCAGCAGGTCAAGTGGGGCCCCCACAATCAACCCCACCCAGTGCAAAGGTCTCATGTCAAGTGCTGGTGCAAAGAGTAGCCAGAGGAAGCCACTGGTAGCCCCCACAGCAAATGTGGTTGGTCACTCAGCACCCAGGCACTACGCCAGCACTCCTGAGAGCCACTTCTCTATTAACTGGCTATTGACGTAGACACAAGGCTAGAGCACTGCTGTAACATTGGATATGGCCCAAACCATCAGCCAGTGATGGCAACCTCTCCCTCTCCCATGTGTGGGCTCATCTGTGCTGGGAGGTGCACTAGCAGGGGGAACTAAGGCAAGTTAGTCAGTTCTCGCGGTGTCTGGGACAACGCAGATTCATAGATTCCAACGCCAGAGGGGACTTTTGTGATCCTCTAGTCTGACCCCACGTGTAGCATGGGCCAAAGAACTGCCCCAAAGTAATTCCTAGAGCAGGTCTTATACAAAAACATCCCATCTTGATTTATAAATGGTCAGGGATGGATAATCCACCACGACCCCTGGTAAATTTTTCCAGTGGTTAATTGTTCTCACTGTTAACAATTTAAGTTTTATTTGCAGTCTGAATTTGTCTAGTTTCAACTTTTAGCCATTGGATTGTGTTAGCCCTTTCTCTGCTAGACTGAAGAGCCCATAATCAATTATTTGTTTCCCCTGTAGGTACTTATAGACTGAGATCCAGTCACCTCATAATGGTCTCTTTGTTAAGCTAAATAGATTGAGCTCCTGTTATAAGGCAGGTTTTCCAATCCTGTAATCATTCTTGTGGCCACCAGACGCATCATGAACCTCCATGATGTTCTCTCCTGAACCAGATCTGGTGCCTTACAGGGTAATATGCCTGTGAAGGAGAGATGTCTGTTGACACCAGCCAGCCATCATGTTTTGTGTCGTCCTGGTGGTCTTTTCCATCCTGCTTTCATTGGGCTTTTCATTGGCTTAAGACAAGACCCTGCCCATTCCCTACATCAGGGTGGTTCAGGCCTGTTACTCCAGCGAGCCTGGTGGCCCGTGCTGGGGGTTCTTTCCTACTTCCTCCCCCGGGTGGGTGCACAGCCCAACTCAAATTCTAAAGCAGAACTAATTAATCTCTTAGCTGATGGAGGAAATGTTCCACAAAGCTTATCTCTAGTGACATCACTGAAGATATTGACGGGTGTGTGGGACTCTCCACACCCAGCCCATACTAATGCTGAGCTGTGATGGGGAAGGACTGGGAGGGCACAAACTGATTCTGGTGGGCGGGGAGGTGAGATGGTTTTCGCATACCCAGGATCGTGAGTCACCTTGTTACTGCCCCCCCACCTCCGCCAGCATGCGAACTCTTGCTTGTGCCCGGCTCCCTGATACCAGCAGCCTGCCAACTGCTCAGGCCCTCTTGTCTGGGTGACAACTTGCAGGTTAACAGTAGGTGCAGCCCAGACCCTGAGTCCCTGTGAATCATTCCCTGGTGATACCTACCACCTGCCACTGGCTACTCACAGACATTCCAGAGCCTCTGTCCGCCACAGGAGCAGGGTACCCCAATTTACTGGTTTTACCTTAACCCCCCATACCGGTAAACCACACAGCGCCTGTGAGCACTTACAATAAAACCCAGGCAGGTTTATTTAAGAAAGGATAAAGATTTAACTAGAAACAAGAAAATGACAGCAACAAATGGTTACACCAGAGAACAAAATAATAAACCACAAGCCTGGGTCTACACTGATTAAGTTACCTTTCCTAGCTGATAAAGCAGGTTCCCCATACCTGAATGGGCCATTACTGAGACATATTCACCCCTGGTAGACTAATTTCTACTCCAAGTCCGTAAATAAATTCATTATTCCTTATTCATACAAACATTTCACAATGATTATGAGTCCTGACAAGTTACGATCTCTCTGTAGCTATCTCACACGTTACTCTTTCTTTATGGATAATATCCTGTAAGATGTGTGTTCCGTGGTAGTGAGTTTTTCTGATGTGAGGGTTGTTTGCAAAGAACAAGGAACCCTTTGCCCAGTAGTCTTTGTGTCTCTGTTCTGTCTTTGCCCTTTGGGGCTCTGGGTGTATCCACAGGGCTAGACTGTGAGAAAAATCAGTGTGAGAGGCAGGGTGTTCCTTTAACCTGGTTCCGTCACACCTGGGGGACCCTGGCCCAGCACATCCTGGGACCCTGCATCTGTCATGGGAAAACCCTGCATCTGTCACACCTGGGGTGGGGGGAGGTGTCTTGCACTTGTCACACCAGCAGGGAACCAGCATCTGTCTGCTGGGAGAGACCCTCTGCCTGTGACACCTGGGGGACCCTATGCCTGTCACATCCAGGAGGCCCTGTCCCTGTCACTCCTGGGGGACCCTGCATCTGTCATATGGGGGAGACCCTGTGCCTGTCATATCTGCGTGGCGGGTGGTTGTGGTGTCCTGCATCTGTCACATGGGGGAGACCCTGCATCTGTCATACCTGGGGGATCCTGTGTCTGTCACATCTGGGGGGGGGTCCTTCCCCTGTCACATCAGGGGGGCCCTGCCCCTGTCCCACCTGGAGGACCCCGTGCTTGTCATATGGGGAACTCTGCACCTGTCACACCTGGGGATCCTGTTTCTGTCCCATCTGGGGGGCCCCACCCCTGTCACATTGGGGGGGGGACCCTGCACCTGTCACACCTGGGGGACCCTATGCCTGTCATAGAGGGGGCCGTGCCCCAGTCACACCTGGGGGCCTCTGAACCTGTCACAACTGGGGGGCCCTTTCCTTGTCACACCCGGGGAGCCTTGTGCCTGTCACACCTGTGGGACACTATGCCTGTAACACTCAGGGGGCCCTGCCCCATCACACCTGGGGGACCCTGTGCCTGTCATATGGGGCAGGGCTGTCTCTGGGGAACCCGCATGTCTGACACTCCAAGACAGAGCCCATCCTGGGCCCCACAAAAGAAGAATCTGAGAGTCGTTTCCATCTCGTCTCAGTGGGGGAGGGCCCCTCTAGCCACAGACACATGTCAGGGCTGCTCCCAGACATGCTACTAGAGCCCACAGCCTGTCCGGTTCCTCTGCTCCACGCCCCTTGGTGAAAAGGAGGGGACTGGAGGCACAGAGCTGTGGTGGATTCTCTTTGGAGACCCAGATGCTGCTGCTGGGTCCCCGGCTCAGTCCCCGGCTCCTGCTCCCCATGATCCTGCTGTGGCTGCTCTGTGAGTTTGGGGAGCTCCCTTCCAATGGATTGGGGGAGGGGTCTCGGGGCTCTGGGAAGCAGGGGGAGAGGCAGGCTCATGGCTCTGCCTGGGCCGGGGGGACACAGGGACTGGTCTGTGGGAGAGTGACCATCACAAATGGGGAATAGCAGGAATGTGGGGATAGGTCACTGGGAGCCACATGGTGCAGGAGGAGTGAGGAGCTGGGTATC
>NW_020712764.1:0-4092 GCF_002925995.2 Terrapene triunguis | reverse complement strand
TTGGCTGGTGTTGGGCTACAAATCTCTTTAGTACTGACTGCAGGGGGTGAAACGCTGTTATCCATGTTACCTTTATCGTATGAATAGAGGGCAGCTGAACTGTGCTGAGCCTGTCCTGATTGGAGGAGGTTGAAGTGTTCTCCTACTGGTTTTTGCAACAGAAAAGCTTCAAAAACAGCCTCCAACGAGAAACTGCTGAACTGGAATTAATTTGCAAACTAGATACCATTAACTTGGGCTTGAATAGAGACTGGGAGTGGCTGGGTCATTACACAAATTGAATCTATTTCCCCATGTTAAGTATCCTCAGACCTCTTGTCAACTGTCTGGAATGGGCCATCTTGATTATCACCACAAAAATTTTTTTCTCCTGCTGATAGCAGCCAGTCCCAGTCTCTATTCAAGCCCAAGTTAATGGTATCTAGTTTGCAAATTAATTCCAGTTCAGCTTGCGTGCCGCCTTCAGCACCTGTGCCATAGGTTGCCTACCCCGATCTAGATCATGATATAAAATCTTGGCTGGTAAATATGCCGGTGACACAAAGATTGGTGCGGTGATGAGTAATGAGGAAGACAAGAGACTGTCACAGTCGTCTGTATTGTCTGGTTAAATGGTCACAGTCCAACAAAACGTGATTTAATACAGCCAAATGCACGGCAGTGTATCTGGGAACCAAGAACACAGGTTATTTCTACCAGACATGAGACTTTGTCTTGCGAAGCAGCAACTCACAGAAGGACTTTGTATGGCCTCAACGTGAGCCGTGAGAGATGACATTGTCTCGGTGTCTAGGTTCTGACACATGGAAAAGAGCTGACACCAAGGGGCTTTTCAGGCTAGCAGACAAAGCCATAACAAGGTCCAATGGCTGGAAGTTAGAGCTGGAGAAATTCAACCTTGAAATAAGATGCCGTTTCCTAGCTGCGAGGGTGATTAACCACTAGAACAGCTCACCGTGGGAGGTGATGGTGTCTCCATGGCTTGGAGTCATTAAATCGAGGTCAGATCGCTTTCTAGAAGATCCGTTTTACTGCATCTTCGGGCAGCAGTGCTCTGGCCTGTGTGTGACGGACGTCAGGCTAGCTGAACATCATGGTCCCTTCTGGTCTGTGAATAAATTACTGGTTGGGCCTGTCCTCTGTGTGCCCGCACTGAATGTGATCAGGTCATGATCACTGGTCTCTAGACAACCACCAGCTTCCAGTCTAGTGATGAATTCAGCTGTATCCATCAGAATGAGGGCCAAAATAGCTACCCCATGTTGGGGGTAAGAACATAAGAATGGCCACACTGGGTCAGACCAAAGGTCCATCTAGCCCAGTATCCTGTCTACCGACAGTGGCCAATGCCAGGTGCCCCAGAGGGAATGAACAGAACAGGTAATCATCAAGTGATCCATCCCCTGTCGCCCATTCCCAGCTTCTGGCAAACAGAGGCTAGGGACACCATCCCTGCCCATCCTGGCTAATAGCCATTGATGGACCTATCCTCCATGAATTTATCTAGTTCTTTTTTGAACCCTGTTACATTCTTGGCCTTCACAACATCCTCTGGCAAAGAGTTCCACAGGTTGACTGTGCGTTGTGTGAAAAAATACTTCCTTTTGTTTGTTTTAAGCCTCTTGCCTATTAAACACCCCTTGTATTAGAATATTATCACTAATGTTTAGAAACTTAAATGAGGTTTTACTACTGGCTGCAGGAGACCTCCTGCACCACTCCCAGACTAAAGTCCCCCTGTGACGTTATTGGCATAATCTGGGACCATATAGAACATGATTGCAACCAAAGTCCTGTAGTGGCACCAAATCTTGTATAAAGGGGATCAAATGAGGTGTCTAAGACAAGGTTATGGTTTACTGGTTATGATTATGCTGTCTATATGTGTGTATCAATTGTGTAGTTGAAGTTATGAATATTGGCTCTATACTGTCTGTATTTCAAACTTATGCTATGCTTCTGGGAAACATCCCAGACAAGTTGGTGTTAGCTCTGCCTAGCCCGCTTGATGGCCCATTAAGGACCATCAGCTATACAATTGACCCATGGAGAGAAGGCAAATATGCCTTGTGACTCAGCAAAGTATGCAGGGACTGGCCCATGTGACTCTAGACTCTATTTTGCTGTAATTTTCCACAGTAAGAACAAAGAGGTGTTCTTACACCTGGAAAAGACTATATAAGGCTGATGCCTCATCTCCATTTGGTCTTCAATCCTGCTTCATACCTCTGGAGGGACTTTGCTACAAGATGAAGCTTTGAACAAAGGACTGAGGACCCATCCCAGCTGGGGATGTATTCCAGAGACTTGATTTGAACCTGCAGTTTATTCTATCTCTGCTGCAAGCCTGAACCAAGAACTTTGCCATTACTGTATGGAATTGATTCAATTTAACCAATTCTAGCTCTCATCTCTATCTTTTTCCTTTTATGAATAAACCTTTAGATTTTAGATTCTAAAGGATTGGCAACAGCGTGATTTGTGGATAAGATCTGATTTGTATATTGACCTGGGTCTGGGGCTTGGTCCTTTGGGATCAGGAGAACCTTTTTTCTTTTATTGGGGTATTGGTTTTCATAACCATTTGTCCCCATAACGAGGGGCACTGGTGGTGATACTGGGAAACTGGAGTGTCTAAGGAGATTGCTTGTGAGACTTGCGGTTAGCCAGTGGGGTGAGACCGAAGTCCTCCTAGTCTGGCTGGTTTGGTTTGCCTTAGAGGTGAAAAACCCCAGCC
This sequence comes from Terrapene triunguis, assembly GCF_002925995.2. Lineage (NCBI taxonomy): Eukaryota > Metazoa > Chordata > Testudines > Emydidae > Terrapene > Terrapene triunguis. The sequence goes on along the minus strand of NW_020712764.1, from coordinate 1,355 downwards.
TTGGGCTGTAACTGCCCTGTTTAAGCAATTTGTCCTAAATTGGCACTCTCAGTTGGGTCCCGCCAGAACAGCATCGTTACACCCCCATAACACAGTTTGTCTTCCCATGTCACAGTCAAGTGGTTAGTGAGTATCTGTGACACTCTGTGTCTCAGGGGAACACCCTGCACCTTCATGTTCATCCTTATAAAATGATTGTGCGGTATCCAATGCAAAGGTTGTCATGTTGGGTGTCTTCGGAAGGCTCATGATGCACTGAGCAGTGTTGTTACAGTGATGTCACAGGTTGTAATTTCATGTCTATAGTTATGAGGCTGAAAATGTGTTCTCATGGCTTAAAACAAGCCCAGGCAAAACTCTCCAGGAGCAGAGGGGCATTTCACACCTCATCAGGGCATGTATGGGACAAACCCAGCCCAGCCTCACAGGAACAAAGGGCGCTGGCCTAGGCAGCAACAAAGGATCTGTTAGACTCTCCAGTGAGTCACCCCCCTTCCTTTGGTCCGTTAGGGACTGCAATGAGGTAATGCTCACCTGACGCTGAAGTGGGGGGGGGCAAAGCCAAGAGGGAAGAAAGAACATGATAAAAAAGAGAGACGTTTGCTATCCAGACTCTCTCTTCCACCTCCATCTACAGACATCACACCAAGCGACTGAAGCGCTGATCAAAGGGGAGAGCTTGGCTGAAGGGCAACCAGCCAGCCTGTGGTGAGAAGCATCTAAGTTTGTAAGGGCATTGAAAGTGTTAAGATCAGCTTAGAATGCGTTTTGCTTTTATTTCATTTGACCAAATCTGACTTGTTGTGCTTTGACTTATAATCACTTAAAATCTGTCTTTGTAGTTAATAAATGTGTTTGTTTGTTCTACCTGAAGCAGTGCGTTTGGTTTGAAGCACATCCGAGACTCCCCTTGGGATAACAAGCCTGGTGCATATCAATTTCTTTGTTACATTGATGAACTCATATAACCTTGCAGCGTCCAACAAGCATAACTGGACACTGCAAGACGGAGGTTCCTAGGGTTGTGTCTGGGACTGGAGATATTGGCTAGTGTCGTTCGGTTGCACAATCCAAGGAGCAGCTGACATGCCAGAAGCTGTGCGTGAACAGCCCTGGAGTGGGGTTCTCACAGCAGAGCAGGGTCAGGCTGGCTCCCAGAGTCAGGGATTGGAGTCACCTAGCAGATCACTGGTCCAGATAACACCAGGGAAACGTCACAGTATCCCATTCTGTTCTCTGGTTTGATTTGGTGTCTGTAACAGACCCACCAGTACACCAGCTGGGCTTTGTTAGCACATTCAACCATAGGCATGATCCTGCACTTCTGAGTTAGCAATACCTCTAAAACAGGTGAT
>NW_020712763.1:0-4033 GCF_002925995.2 Terrapene triunguis | reverse complement strand
GTTTCTGCCCAGCCTGGTTCAGCAAGGCAGTTGCCCCGCTAAGAGCTGACAGTCACTGAGAGCTGGGGGAACCTCCAGAGACCGACCCGCAGAGGTCACAGCAGAGAGGCAGGTGGCAGCGGCAGACGACACTGTGCAGTGGAGCAGCGAGTGGCTGGCAGAGCAGTGAGCGGATTGGCCTGCGGAACAGCAGCTGGCAGGGCGGCCGGCAGGGCAAGTGCTCAGAGGCCGGAGCAAGCCAGGTGCCCAGGGCCAGCTCCAGGGTTTTGGCCGCCCCAGGCAGTCAAAAAAAAAAAAAAAGCCGCGATCGCGATCTGCGGCGGCAATTCGGCGGAAGGTCCTTCACTCCGAGCGGGAGACTGTCCACTGAATTGCCACCGAATAGCTGGACGTGTCGCCCCTCTCCGGAGTGGCCGCCCCAAGCACCTGCTTGCCAAGCTGGTGCCTGGAGCCGGCCCTGCAGGTGCCTTCTTCCCTGCGTGGGAGAGAAACTCACCCAGCTGCGCCTCTGACCCCTGGGTCCTCACTGACCCAGGACAACCCCTGTGAGTGGGGAGCGGTGAGGGAGCAGAGGGGGGCACAGAAAAGGAACGGTCGGTTGTAGAACAGAAGAACACGAGGCGGAAGCTCTGCCCCACGCACTCTGGGTGGGCGTCCTGCTCACAGTTTGTTTATGAATCCTGCTTGTGGCATTTTCCCTAATTAATGCAGGGTGACTTCCCTCCTTTCTTTACAAGTTTCTTTCTACACTCAGACTCTGTGCTTGTGAGAGGGGAAGTTTGGCCTCTCAGAGGCGCCAGGGGTGGGGTGTGATTGTCCCGGGTCACTGGGTGGGGGCTGGAGCCGGCTCTGTGTTGGATCGATGGAAAAGATCCCCCAGATACTGAACCCGGCCCTGGTTGCTGCTGGCTCCACCTGGCAGGAGGGTTACACATGGAACTAACAGGGCACATGTTAGATGGATTAAAACTGGCTCACTAGGAGGTTGTGAAATGTCTTTGCTCACAATGAGCGGGGCCATTTCTAGCGGGGTCGCCCAAAGAGCCGTTCCTGGTCCAACACTTCAATGTTCTCAACAATCTAGATCATGATATAAAATCTTGGCTGGTAAATATGCAGGTGACACAAAGATTGGTGCGGTGGTGAGTAATGAGGAAGACAGGAGACTGTCACAGTCGTCCGTATTGTCTGGTTAAATGGTCACAGTCCAACAAAACGTGATTTAATACACAGCAGTGCTTCTGGGAACCAAGAACACAGGTTATTTCTACAGGACATGAGCATAGGCGCCGACTTCTGCTCCCGCCGGTGGGTGCTCGACCCCCCTCTGCCAACAGCCCTGCCCCTATTTTCTTTAGCTCTTGGTGAGATCACGAGACATACAGGAACCCTGCTGCAAGAGCAGATCCAATCCACTATTGTTCTAACCAAGATTTACCTTGACTTTGTAAAGAGATTCAATCATGTTATGGACCAGGACTTTGATAAACCATTTCTGTTATACACTGATACAGCCGCTAACCCAGTACAAGCTGTAGTGAGATAGAACCCAGGATGGGGAGGTCTTGGGATGCAGTCAGCGATGTCTGTGTCATCCCTTCCTGCATCAATTTTGCGTTGGGGGTGTGACGTTATGAGTGTAATATAATATCTCATTGGAAGGTGACAGGGCCAGAAAGAGTTAATTAACTCCCAGACTGACCTGACCCATGGCCCAACTTTAGAGACTGGTTAGGAAGTTCTGTAAATGAATAGAGCTTTGAAATGCAAGTCTGTATTGTTAGCGGTAGAAGGGTAGGTGTTTGCCCAGGTCTTGTGATATAAGCAAACAAGTCTTGTCTATTGATATAGCTTTGATTCAAAGATCAAAAAAGGAATATTAACATTTAGGAAGACACTTGAGTGAAATAGTATTATTGTCTCTATGTCTCTTTGAAGGTTGTGGTAACCTGTATCTGAACTGTTTAATGGATAAATTACCCTGTGCTCATTGCCAGGATGTTTGCGAGAAGGAGAATTAAGCCTATTGTTTTCTCAGGCCAAAAGGCTGCTGGAAATGTATAAGAACCCTGGGACACGATCCTACTTCATCTCAGATCTGCTTTGGGTTTCAAGAGGGGGAAACCTTAAGCCATAAGGATTGAGATCCCCAGTCACTGACTGGAATCACCCTGAATATGGACATTGGACTATAACCTATGGATTATTTCTAAAAGGACTTTTGGCAACTACAAACTTATCTCTGCTATGCATCTGAACCTCAATAATTGAATTCAAGTCTGTCTGTATATTGAGCTTTCAACCAACACTCTCTCTCTTTTCTCTTTTAATAAATTTTAGTTTAGTTAATAAGAATTGGCTACAAGCGTGTATTCTGGGTAAGATCTAAGTTATAATTGGACCTGGGTATGTGGCTGATCCTTTGGGGTTGGAAGAACCTTTTCTTTTATATGATGAGATAAGATTTTCAGTAATCATCATATCTGACAAATGTGTCTGGACGGAGGCCTGAGGCTGGGCACTTTAAGGGAACTGCGTTGTTTGAACTTCTGAGTAACCAGTGAGGTACTACAGAAGCTGTTTTGTGCTGGTTGGTAAATCTAAGTATTGGAAGATCCACTAGCGTTTGGGGTTTGTCTGCCCCGTTTCTGTTTGCAGTTCACCCTAATTGAGTGACCTCAGCTGGCTCCCACGGGCAGCATCGTCACACCTCGTGTTGGGGGTAAGAACGTAAGAACTGCCGTACTGGGTCAGACCAAAGGTCCGTCTAGCCCAGGATCCTGTCTTCTGACAGTGGCTAATGCCAGGTGCCCCAGAGGGATGAACAGAACAGGGAATCATCAAGTGATCCAACCCCTGTCGCCCATTCCCAGCTTCTGGCAAACAGAGGCTACGGACACCATCACTGCCCATCCTGGCTAATAGCCATTGATGGACCTATCCTCCATGAACTTATCTAGTTCTTTTTTGAATCCTGTTATAGACTTGGCCTTCACAACATCCTCTGGCAAAGAGTTCCACAGGTTAACTGTGTCTTGTGTGAAAAAATACTCAAGGAGTCTGGTGGCACCTTAAAGACTAACAGATTTATTTTGTTTTATTTTGTTCCTTTTGTTTGTATTAAACCTGCTGCTTATTAAACACCCCGTGTGTTAGAATATTATCACTAATGTTTAGAAACTTAAATGAGGTTTTACTACTGGCTGCTGGAGACCTCCTGCACCACTCCCAGACTGAAGTCCCCCATAACACAGTTTTTCTTTCCACGTCACAGACAAGTGGTTAGTGAGTATCCCATTCTGTTCTCTGGTTTGATTTGGTGTCTGTAACAGACCCACCAGTACACCAGATGGGCTTTGGTAGCATGTTCATCCATACGCATGTGTGACGAAGTGGGACTGTTCTTAATGTTTCCTCCGAATACTGTGTGGGTGCCTCAGTTTCCCCTATGCATGTCTTAAGTCTCCAGTGTGCATACATGGCTGACACTCTGTATCCTAGCAACAAATGGCTAGGGCCCTTCCCCCTTGCAAGGGGATAGCTAAAGGTGAACATAGAGATCAGGTGACCTCCTGGCCCGGGAAAAAGACAAAGGCCAGAAAGGAGGGGCTGGAGGGGGTTTTCAGTTTGGAGCTGGCTGGGGACGGGAAGTGAGGGCAGACGTGGGTGTCTGGCTCTCTGGGCCCCAGAATGGACCTGGCTGAGGGATCTCGTTCTCTGTACCTACAAGCTCTGTTTTAGACCGTGTTCCTGTTATCTAATAAACCTCTGTTTTACTGGCTGGCTGAGAGTCACGTCTGACTATGAAGTGGGGGTGTGTGCAGGACCTCTGGGTTCCCCAGGATCCCGCCTGGGCGGACTCGCTGTGGGAAGCGCACGGAGGGGCATATGCTGAATGCTCCAAGGTCAGACCCAGGAGGTGAAGCCGTGTGAGCTTCTTGCCCTGAAGACAGTCTGCTCCGAGGGAGAGGAGGTGCCCCAAAGTCCTGACTGGCTTTGTGGGGAGCAGTTCCAGAGCATCACCCGGGGACTC
>NW_020712762.1:0-1030 GCF_002925995.2 Terrapene triunguis | reverse complement strand
ACATATCTAGTGGGGTGCAACAGGGGTCTGTCCTGGGTCTAGAACTATTCAATATTTCCATTAATTACCTGGATAATGGAATGGGGAGTATGCTTATAAAATTTGTGGATGACACCAAGCTGGAAAGAGTTGAAAGCATTTTGGAGGACAAGATTAGAATGAAAAAGGACTTTGATAAGATTAAATGAAATAAAGGTAAGTGCAAAGTATTACTGTCCTGCTCTATTTAACACTAGTTACATCCCAGCTGGAGTAGTATGTCCAGTTCTGGGTGCCACACTAAGAAATATGTAGACAAACTGGAGAATCTAGAGGTGAGCAACAAACGTGATAAAAGGTTTAGGAAACCTGACCTATGAGGAAAGATTAAAAATACTGGGTATGTTTAATCTTGAAAAAAGAAGACTGAGTGGGAACCTGCTAACAGTCTTCCAATATGTTAAGGATAATTATAAAGAAGATAGTGATCAATTGCTCTCCATGTCCACTGAAGGTAGGACAAGTATTAATGGGATTTATCTGCAGCAAGGGAGACTTAGGTTAGATACTGGGAAAAGCGTTCTGAAAGTACAGGAATATGTTACAAAGGGAGGTAATGGAATCTGCACCATTGGAGGTTTTTAAGAACAGGTTAGACAAACACCTTTTGGGGACGGTCTAGATTTAGTGGGCCTTGGATCAGTGCAGGGGGATGGACTACATGATCTCTCGAGATCCCGTTCAGCCCTACACTTTTGTGATTCTATTATTCTCATTAGGGCCATGCCTCCATAAGATATATAAATGTATCTCAGAAAACATAGATGCAGACAATGTTAGCCTGCAGTTAAAAAATTCTTCCAAATGGAGCATAAAGATTGTCATTAAAGTAAATGATGTTAGTTTGAAAGATTCCGCCGCACTGGAAGCTGAAAATTTCTCAAGTTATTTTCAAGTTCTCCTTTGCTCATCAGTTTACAGCATGCACCCATTTATCTGAATACAATAGAATATCAGGGTTGGAAGGGACCTCAGGAGGTCATCTAGTCCA
>NW_020712761.1:0-1226 GCF_002925995.2 Terrapene triunguis | reverse complement strand
GTTCCTGAACACGCGAGCGTCATGAACCTTGCCCGGCCATCCGACGTTGATGTTGGTAAAACGTCCCCTATGGTCCACCAGTGCTTGCAGCACCATTGAAAAGTAGCCCTTTCTGTTAATGTACTGGCTGGCCTGGTGGTCCGGTCCCAGGATAGGGATGTGAGTCCCATCGATAGCCCCACCGCAGTTTGGGAATCCCATCGCGGCGAAGCCATCTATGATGACCTGCGCGTTTCCCAGGGTCACTACCTTTGAGAGCAGTACCTTAACGATTGCGTTGGCTACTTGCATCACAACAACCCCCACGGTAGATTTGCCCACACCAAAGTGGTTCGCGACTGACCGGTAGCTGTCTGGCGTTGCAAGCTTCCAGAGAGCTATGGCCACTCGCTTCTGGACAGTCAGGGCTGCTCGCATCCGGGTGTCATTGCGCTTCAGGGCAGGGGACAGCAACTCACAAAGTTCGAGGAAAGTCCCCTTCCGCATGCGAAAGTTTCGCAGCCACTGGGATTCGTCCCAGACCTGCAGCACTATGCGGTCCCACCAGTCCGTGCTTGTTTCCCGGGCCCAGAATCGCCGTTCCACAATATCCACATGACCCATTGCCACCGTGATGTCCTGGGCGCTGGGTCTCGTGGTTTCTGACAGCTCTGTGCTACTCTCCGACTTCAGGCCCTCACGGCGGTGCCGTAGCCTCCTCGCCCGATTTCTCTGCATCTGCCTCAGGGAAAGGTGTATGATAAGCTGCGAGGTGTTGAGAACGGCCACAACTGCAGCGATGGTCGCAGCGTGATCCATGATCGCAGTGCTGTGGCGTCTGCGCTGTCACTGACCAGAAAAGTGAGCAAACTGATTTCCCGCCGGCGCTTTCAGGGAGGGAGGGACGGCGGTAGTGACGGACGGATGATGACACTGACCCAAAAGCACCCTCGACACATTTTTTTACCCAGAAGGCATTGGCGGCTCGACCCATAATTCCAATGGGCAGCGGGGACTGCGGGAACTGTGGGATAGCTGCCCACAGTGCACCGCTTCCAATGTCGACGCTTGCCCCGTTAGTGTGGACTCACAAAGTCGAATTACTGTCCTTAGTGTGGACACACACGTTCGACTTTGCAATATCGATTCCACATATTCGATTTAAGTAAAATCGAACTACTCTCGTAGTGTAGACATACCCTAACAGAAGTATTGGGAGCATAATCTTTCGTGGGTAAGAACCTCAC
>NW_020712760.1:0-1919 GCF_002925995.2 Terrapene triunguis | reverse complement strand
GTTCCTGAACACGCGAGCGTCATGAACCTTGCCCGGCCATCCGACGTAGATGTTTGTAAACCGTCCCCGATGGTCCACCAGTGCTTGCAGCACCATTGAAAAGTAGCCCTTTCTATTGATGTACTGGCTGGCCTGGTGGTCCGGTCCCAGGATAGGGATGTGAGTCCCATCGATAGCCCCACCGCAGTTTGGGAATCCCATCGCGGCAAAGCCATCTATGATGACCTGCGCGTTTCCCAGGGTCACTACCTTTGGGAGCAGTACCTTCACGATTGCCTTGGCTACTTGCATGACAACAACCCCCACGGTAGATTTGCCCACACCAAAGTGGTTCGCGACTGACCGGTAGCTGTCCGGCGTTGCAAGCTTCCAGAGGGCTATGGCCACTCGCTTCTGGACAGTGAGGGCTGCTCGCATGCGGGTGTCCTTGCGCTTCAGGGCAGGGGACAGCAACTCACAAAGTTCGAGGAAAGTCCCCTTCCGCATGCGAAAGTTTCGCAGCCACTGGGATTCATCCCAGACCTGAAGCACTATACGGTCCCACCAGTCCGTGCTTGTTTCCCGGGCCCAGAATCGCCGTTCAACAAAATCCACATGCCCCATTGCCAACGTCATGTCCTGGGCGCTGGGGCTCGTGGTTTCTGACAGCTCTGTGCCACTCTCCGACTTCAGGCTCTCACGGCGGTGCCGTAGCCTCCTCGCCCGATTTCTCTGCATCTGCCTCAGGGAAAGGTGTATGATAAGCTGCGAGGTGTTGAGAACGGCCACAAGTGCAGCGATGGTCGCAGCGTGATCCATGATCGCAGTGCTGTGGCGTCCGCGCTGTCACTGACCAGAAAAGTGCGCGAACTGATTTCCCGCCGGCGCTTTCATGGAGGGAGGGAGGGCGTTAGTGACAGACGGATGACGACAAATTTTTTTTACCCAGAAGGCATTGGCGGCTCGACCCAGAATTCCGATGGGCAGCGGGGACTGCGGGAACTGTGGGATAGCTGCCCACAGTGCACCGCTTCCAATATCGACGCTCGCCCCGTTAGTGTGGACTCACAAAGTCGAATTACTGTCCTTAGTGTGTCCTTAGTGTGGACACACACGTTCGACTTTGCAATATCGATTCCACATATTCGATTTAAGTAAAATCGAATTACCCTCGTAGTGTAGACATACCCTAAGAAATATGTAGACAAACTGGAGAATCTAGAGGTGAGCAACAAACGTGATAAAAGGTTTAGGAAACCTGACCTATGAGGAAAGATTAAAAATACTGGGTATGTTTAATCTTGAAAAAAGAAGACTGAGTGGGAACCTGCTAACAATCTTCCAATATGTTAAGGATAATTATAAAGAAGATAGTGATCAATTGCTCTCCATGTCCACTGAAGGTAGGACAAGTATTAATGGGATTTATCTGCAGCAAGGGAGACTTAGATTAGATACTGGGAAAAGCGTTCTGAAAGTACAGGAATATGTTACAAAGGGAGGTAATGGAATCTGCACCATTGGAGGTTTTTAAGAACAGGTTAGACAAACACCTTTTGGGGATGGTCTAGATTTAGTGGGCCTTGGATCAGTGCAGGGGGATGGACTACATGATCTCTCGAGATCCCGTTCAGCCCTACACTTTTGTGATTCTATTATTCTCATTAGGGCCATGCCTCCATAAGATATATAAATGTATCTCAGAAAACATAGATGCAGACAATGTTAGCCTGCAGTTAAAAAATTCTTCCAAATGGAGCATAAAGATTGTCATTAAAGTAAATGATGTTAGTTTGAAAGATTCCGCCGCACTGGAAGCTGAAAATTTCTCAAGTTATTTTCAAGTTCTCCATTGCTCATCAGTTTACAGCATGCACCCATTTATCTGAATAGAATAGAATATCAGGGTTGGAAGGGACCTCAGGAGGTCATCTAGTCCA